>NW_009204844.1:0-19130 GCF_000690835.1 Fulmarus glacialis
CGGGTGTCCGCCCTGCCGCCTGCCCGGGCTTCCCGCCGAGCCCCTCGGGCTGTGGGAAAAGGCTGAGGTCGGAAGGATTTAGGATTTCGGGAGGAAAGTCTCGTGGAAAGAGGTGGTCGCATGGTCGTCGGGAGCGTTCCTTCTAGGGCGGCGGTGCGAGTGGTGGTTGCCGGAGGGGTGGGGGGGTCAGCCTGAGCCCCGAGAAGCCTTTGGAAATCGGGAGCTGTGGGTGAGTCTATCCCAGGTTTTTCAACCTGAGGGGCAACCTATTTGCACAGCTGTAATAGGAGTCTATGCGGTGCTATGCATGTTCCACACTCGACATAAATCCTTGCTAATATTTACGTGGCTTTTTACGTTTCGCTTTTTAAACTGTGTGAGAAGGGAGGGGGGAAGAAAGATGCACAGCATCAAAAGTTCGGGAGCTTTTTTCTTGTCACTTTAAGATCCGCATTACAGAAATCCTTAAATATCTCTTACATGCAGCATTCTTGAATTTGTAACTTAGGTGCTGAGGCTTTCTTCTCAAGGTCTGTTCAAAAGGAACTGGTGATAATACTTTATGCCTTGTCTTAAACCCTCGTTCTGAGTATGTGTTTGCACTGGTGTCTGGCTTAAGAGTGATTGAGGGGTGACTAGCTAGGCGAATATTCAAATCATGTCCCCTAACATGTCCCTTCTTGGAAGCGAAGTCCCAGGCCAAATGTACCTGTGAAACGTGTCTTGCATCATTAGCCATTGGCAATCTCGACTTGCTGAGGGGAGAAGTAGAGCATGCCTTTGGAAAAACACTGCCTGTCCAAAAGCTGCTGCATCTTTAAAACACTCGTGGGTCCTATGAATTTGAGTTGAAATAGTGTATTTAGGTGCTTGAAAAGATTTTGGTTAGATAACTTGCCAACTCCTTGGTTCATCATGGTGTTCAGAAGGTGGTAACTGTAGCTATAGCCAGTGCCATTTTTTTTTCCTGTTTGTTGGAGCTTTTCAAGGATTTGTTCCAAACACCACAAGTGGTGAATACCAACAGAAGTAAACTTGTGTATCTTTAAACTATTGGCTCTTTTGGCAGGAATAGCTTCCAATGTACTAGGACTTTAATACTTACGGCATAATGAATGGAAACTCTCTCGGTGTTAGTGGAAAAAGTGGTCACTGAATTCACTGAGGAAAAAAACTCGTACATTTCAATGTGAAATTTTCAGTCTGGAACAGCATCATTGGGTCGTTTTGGTGTATTGCTGCTCTTTCTGTTCGTTATGGTAACCCACCCAGGTTGGGTTATCTGAAGAAAAAGGGGATCCTGTGCTGTGTACAGACTCTCGCAGGTTTTCCCAGTCAATGTTGCTATCTTGGTGCTGAATTGCAACGTTACTACTTGAATTCATTCAAAGAAAAATGCTACTTATGATGTAGATAACTAAAAATGATACAAGTCAGAACTAATTTTAAAGGGAATTGTGGCTGTAGCCTGTGTATGCACACATAGAGTGACTCAGTATTGCATATTAAGCAGATGTGTTTGGGAACTTAAAGCAGAAAGCAAACTAGTGTCACATTAGAATTGGTTAAACTGTGTATTGGTTTCTTACAAAGTTGCATTACATACAGATAATGATATAAGCAAAGGATCCCCATTTGTGTAATATACAATTTGCAAATAATCTGTGAGTGATCCTACCAATTACAATGCTCTGCAGTCTAATCTCATTTAGAAAGTGACTCTTTCATGGACCAACAATATAGAGAACCTCTGTCAGCTGTTAAAATTGAGAACCTCTAAACCATGTTGTGGAAGCTTAACAGGAAGCTGAGAGGTGTGTAAATGTCCTGCAGCTCACAGTCATGAAGGTCCAGTAACTACCTTTTTTTTTTTTTTAAACTGTTTGAGTTTATTCGGAAAAGAATAATATGGTAAACTGGAGACAGTCATAAGACAAAGATTAAGGAAGAAACGTAGGTTGGATCTGCTGAAGCCACCTCAAAAACAGATGCTTTGGAAGAATTACCTTAGCCAACATTTAAGATTTTAGAGCTGGGAACTCAATATTAACTGACAAAATTCAAAATGGGCTTGGCAAAGCAATCAATAACATGCCATAGCAAGCAAGTCTCCCTTGACATAAGGGTGGACAAGATAACCTAAAGTATCTTCTAACTCAAATTTCTTCCATTAAGGTAGACTAAATATTAATGGCACCGAGCATTCTTTACCGCTGAAATGTGACCTCAGTGATGTCTTTCAGTGTTTGAACTGTTTATTTTAATATATGTTGTCTTCTGTTTTTAAAGGGAAAATAACACTAGTGCAACAAGGATGTGTATTTTGCTCAGAGTTGAAGTCAGCTTTCAGTTAGCAGAATTTAATCTAATGCAGCATAATGAACAGGCATGATTAGCCCAGGGCATTTAAATGTAAATATATTTTGAGAAATAAGGAAGACTACTTGAATCTGTAGCAGATTTTGTTATAGAAATGCTTGCTTACTTTCCTCCGAAAGGATCAATGAAATTGGAATAATATTCTTAAATTTGTACTCTTTAGTATTCTCAACTTGTCTTAAAATGAATAATAATAATAATACTTGTTAAAAGCTGCTGTTCAGGAGATAATGATCTTTCTCTGTAGAGTATTTTAATTAAAAATTAGATAAAATCTAGGGATTGCTGTATTGTGTCTAAAAAGCTAAGACTAGCTCTGCCTACTGGCTTGCTATAGTGTGTGCAACAGTCTCAAGTAGTTGGTTGTGTTTTTTTAATGCAAACGTGTTGGATCGTCTCTTGAAGGTGTCATTTTTGTTACTCCTTACAAAGTTAACTGCCCTGAAGAACAAGGAGGGCAGCGGACATGAGGTGATACTGTTGCCTGTTTGAAAAAGAAAAGTGAGCCTCTGATGATTTATGTAGAGGATGGGTATTTCTCACAAGCATTGAGAATTACTAATCTAACTCAACGGCTTGTCTTTAGATTTTCTTCACTTTTAAATAACTGTCACTAATGTTAGTTTTTCCCTAGCTTTGGCTTCAAATAGCAGAAAAGACCATGTTCACTAATTGCACAGCACAGCGATAAAAAATAAGGAAGGAAGGATTTTTTGTTTGTGAAGCCCCCCAAATGTTTGTATCCACATGTAAAAACTAAAAATGTGTGCAGCATCTCTGAAACAGGGCAGTTGCATACAGAAGATGGAAGCAATGATAATAAGCAGTATAGAAGGAGGATTTCTGGGTGGTACCATGTACAATGAAATCAACAGGCAAAGAATTAGACTAACCCGTCTTGGAACAGTTGCACCTTTTCACACCAAATGTAATTTTAACACAAGTACATGGTATCGTCCGGTTTGTCTTTTATTTCTAAATTATCAGGCTTTCAAATACAGTTTATAAAAATGAGTTACTAGTTTTCATGACAGGTTTCACTTGACATGAACAGTAAATTTGAGGGATCTGCCTGTTCAGGCTATTCATATTCCAGTAAACATTATGAAAGTGATTTCTGCTGCCACTTATAAATCTTATTCTAACTGACAGATGACAGCAGGAGGTGTTATTAGTTTAATTTTGGTGAATTCAAAGTAGGCATGAGGCTTTCTCAGTTGGTATTTCAAAGGTTTGGTGGGAGAAGAAATGTAAAGAAAATGTAGGAGGCGTTAAAAAAAATAAAAGCCAGAAATAGCTCTGAAAATAAATCCAAATTCTTTTTGTCCAGTAAGAGGTAAGATGCAACAGCATGTTACAAGACGGCCAAAGAACATCTGCCCTGCCTTTGGAGGGGAATGGACTGAAGAAGAGGGTATACCTTCCCCTTACTGCTGATGGCAACCATACTGTACAGTTAAGGAGTGCATGGGTACATCCTGTGGATGTCAGAGTTGATAAGCTTTGGTGCTGGCCACTAAGTCTGGCTGGTTTTGCCACTTAAAACATGACCGGTGTCTCACACTAGGGATAGTGTTGGCTTATTGCTGGCTATTTTCTGATACTGCTTTGGAGAAGGAGAGAGCTAGGTAAGTTCCTGCATGGCTTCCCACTTATGCAGACCACTGAAGTTAACCATGTCTCAGTTTTTTTTTTTGTATTGCTTATGAGTTGGATGCTGCCTTACTTCCCAGTGAGCACAGGAAACACCGTATTCTTAAAACACACTTCTGCAGAGCCTATCACTTGTAATCTGCTACCCTTACTTGTGCCCTTATATTCACAGAAAGATAAGGTGGCAGCAGGGAATACAACACTATTGGGTTCTGACCACTTGGTGTACAGTGTCTGGTCTACGAAGAGGAGGCCCGGGATGTACTGAGCTCTGCATAGGTGATAGTGACAAACCCCATCTCAAGGCAGAAAAGATGATTCAGCCGCTCTTGCTTTAGGCAACTATCTAGCTTACTAGGACTCAACCCAAGGTTCACGGTGCTGTGCTCTTTTTCTGCTTGTCTTACGTCTTTATTGAAACTCAAACTTCGGTATTCATTTTAAGATTTTGAATCCAAAATGATCTTAATCACCTTTACAATACATGCACCAGTGGAAGAAAAATCAAGTGCTCTTTTTGCTGGAGTGTTACAGATGTGCCCTCACACAGAGATCACACAACCTTTTTTGCACTGGTTATTTGACAAGTGACTGACTGGCGGCTTGTCCACATGGCTCTTTCAGGATTGCCTCTGTGTCTATGCAAATACAAGGATGTGTTGCATGCAGTATGTACTTTGGCTTCCTGAACTACTGCATTTCTAATGAAATGAAGACATCTTGGGTCTTACATGATAACAGATTTCTTTAAAACAAAACAAAAAACAAAACAAAAAACCCCAAAAAACCAAACTTCATCTGCGAATCAGATCAGAATATCTATCTGGATTTAAAACAAATCAAAACCAACTGATAGCTCTGTATAGGGAAAGGAAGAAGAGACATTAGCTGTGTTTGATGGAGTTTTTCCACCATAGAAAGAAATAGCCATAGTGCTACGCTCTTGGTTGAAATAAGGAGCTTAGCCCCTAGCAGTAAAGAAGTCTTGTAGCTGCTGCAAACTTTTTTTAGGAATACTTGTAGAGTATTATTATTAAGTGTTAAGAGGCCACCATGACTCTCCAAAAGCTTGGAAAACATTTGGTTTTGTATGGTAGGTGTTCCAAGAGATGGGAGTCTTTTAAGTCCTGATCAAAAGACTTGCTAGTCACTTCTGTTAATGTAAAATGTTTGATTGCTTTTTCAATATTCCAAAGTTATGGCACACTTTTATCACGGCCTTCTGAAGCTGCTGTGTTGATCAGCATAATCCAAGAGACTGTGAGGATAGTGAGACAGCCTCATTTGTACTTTCCTATTTGGCTTGTCACTGTGACTGGAAAGTTTCATGGGGTGGCTGAGGAGGCCTGATAGCTATTTTCATTTCCACCCTGTCCTGGGCTGCTCAATACTACCCCCTCTTTTGTGCCATCTCTGCTCCTTTGACTCGCTGCCCCAGTAGATGATGTGCGTTACACAGTCCTCGCGCACAGACCGGGCTCTCCAAGGCGAGAGGCGAGGCTTGCACGAGGGAGGCAGCGTGAGTCTTCGGATCAGTGGTGTGGGAACGTTCCTCCTTGTGCAGTCGTCATGTGAAACCGTTCCCTAGAGAGTATTAACCTTTTCACGTAGAAGAACTTGGAAGTTACTGTTCTGACAGTAGATCAGAAAGTAGTTTGAGTGCCAGCCTTCAACAAATGGCTTTCCAGAAAAGGTTATTTGGATCTATCCATAAAGATCTTTGCACTAAGTAAAATATTAAAGAATATTACAACACATTAGCTATATGCCTAGGTGGTTTCTGATACTGCAGTGGAGGAAATGAAAAACTGCTTGTCATGCTGTGCGTCCAGACTTGCTTTCTGAGGTTTTTACTTAGATAAGACTGAGGAGATAGTAACAAGAAGTGGGTAGAAAAGATGACAGGTATGGTTAGCCCTTAAATTATCTGAGGAAGGGTGGTATTTTTGAACCTCTCCTGGCTATTTAGATATAGTAGAGACGAAAGCAGGATCTTAATATGCATATTGAGCAGGAGTTTTTTCACTTCCATCTAGGTGCTACTGCTTTCACTGTTGATATTGCACTTTAAATTGCTTCACATCGCTCGAGTCTGCCAATTTGTCTTCACTCGGGAATGAAGCTGGTGCAAAACTTCGTGAAGCCTAAGGAATACAATCAATACTTAAATTAGAGCAGTGTCTAGCAGCCTTACTCCGGTGAGACTGTGTGAAACATGAAATGATTTAAACTGGCTGGCAGTATCTGTGCCAGACAAAATCAGCTTTCAAATATACATAGTTGAGCAGCTGGAGACTGACAGTTGAGGAGGGCAGGGAAGGTGCTCTACCACTGCTAGCACAACTGCTTTACTTCTGCTTTATTAACAGCTCAAATCTCTTCAGCTTGTGTTCACCTACTTCAGTTCTGAAACCCATGTAGTTAACAGTGACAGCGATTTTCCTGTTCTGCAATGAGCTTCCTTGGCATAGTGAAATGTCTTAACATCTTCACAAAGTCTGATTTCAGTCACGTGTTTTGGTAACAGGTGGATCTGGCTGTGGTGACTGCAGATCTAGGGGTTTGTTTCTAAACTGGAGCTGTATTTCTAAAGCGAGTTGAAAGGGATTTGGTAATAAAGCACTAAAATATCTAGGGTTTGAGAAAAGCATGGTCTTTTGCCTTTCGTAACTTTTTTTTGCGTGTTTGTTGGTTTCTGTTAGTGGAGGCACTCATAGTGGAGCTGTCCTTCAGATGGAGACAGCCGCTCACGGTGCATACCAGGTTACAGGAACCTTTTGAAAGCGCTTTAGTATCAACACACACTTTAAAAAATGAAATACCAGCATATAAAGCAGTGGTACATACAAAGAATATCGTCTGCTTGTGAGTGAACAATTCACATGTGGCTTTCTTTTTCCCTTGTTGATCCTGGCGTTGCTGGGCACTGGGCAGCAGCATCTCAAACCGCATTACCAAAACCGCTCAGAAAAGGTTGTCTTGGTTATGCAAAGTCTGACACCCTGAAGCTGCGGTGTGAACTTAGGCTACCTCAAAGCACAGGAAATCAGTTTACCAGGTGGAAAAATACAAGGGGTGGATACTTGAGGGGATTACTTTGTATTTTCTGGGAAGATACTATAGTAGCATTTTGGTAAGTGGACTACTCAGTCCAAAACTGAAACGCTGAATTTGCATAGGCTCGAAGCTTTATGTTCTCGTTCTATTGTCAAATCTAAAGCTAAATAAATTAATATGGAGAACAAAGCTATATATATAACCACAGGCAAAATGCTTTGAACTGGACAAAGTAAATACATGTTACTTTGAGGCAGTGATCATAAAACAGGCCTGTTTCAAGCTCCTGATGGGAGTTGCAAAGGCCTCTCCTGAGCATGACTGAGCCAGCAAAGTAAAAACACTACCGAAGGGCTTTCCTCTTCGTTGCGACGGTTGGCAGTCAGTGGAAATGGTGACGTGTGTCTGGGGCTGGATTGTGGTGGTAGGGCTGCCGGGTGGTCCAGATCCCTGGGGGTGAGTGTGAACAGGAAAGCTGGGGCCGCCTGTTGCCTGTCCCCCTGTGGTGGGGCTGGAGCAGGAGGTCTGTAGGAAAGGTCCCTGCCATCCCGTGCACGGGGGAGCCCGGGTCAGCAGCAGGGTGCTCCTGTGCTGGCCAGGACTAGCCCACACTGGGCTGTGTTAGCAAGAGCGTGGACAGTGAGTTATTGTCCTCTATCGTGCTCGTGAGGCTGCATCCAAAATGGTGTCCTGTTTTGCACCTCTCCTGACAGAGGCTGGCAGAGGGTCACTAAGCTGGTTAGGGGCCATCCTGTGGCAAGAGTTTGAGTGACGTGGCTTTGCTTGACCTGGAAAGGAGAAGGGTAAGGAAGGACCCTCAAAGGTAAGGAAATGGCCTCAAGTTGCGCCAAGGGAGGTTTAGACTGGACATTAGGAAAAACTTCTTTACTGAAAGAGTGGTCAGGCCTTGGAACAGGCTGCCCAGGGAAGTGGTGGAGTCGCCATCCCTGGAGGTGTTTAAAAGACGTGTAGATGAGGCGCTTAGGGACATGGTTTAGTACGCATGGTGGTGTTGGGTTAACGGTTGGACTCGATGATCTTAGAGGTCTTTTCCAACCTTAATGATTCTATGATTCTATGACCCTGGTGATGGTCTTCAGTGGGGCCTCACAGAAGAGGTGCAGCCAGGCTCTTCTTTTGCCCAGGATGAACATTGGGGTGAGGAAAAGAGCTTCCACGATTGACTTGAGCTGATGAGGCCTGTGCTGTGCTGGAAGGGGACAGTCCCAGTCACCTGTGTGACCTTCAGGAGGAACCGCCGGCATTGGCACTGTCTTGTCACCGGTTCTCATCTGGGTCTGTCCCCAACCTTGTGGTCAGTTGAGCGTTGGTGCTGGCGCAGACCAGGGCACAGGACTGCACCTTCTGGCAGTAGCGTAGGCTCGGATATTCCTAAACTAACTGTGAAACCACATCCTCCTCCTTGCATGTGCCTGCTCTGACATGGTAATGCAGCCGCCTGATAAGCGAGTTCAGCCCAGCCGACTGCGCTTGACTTCGGCAGTGCTGTCCCAGCCACTTACATAAGCATTTTAAAAACTGAAACTGGTCCCTGTGGGCCTCTTCTGCTGTTGAAGAGACACAAGCACATCTAAGATGAGTCATGTGACTGTTTTACATCAGGTCCCTTAGACATAGGTGTTACCTTTTGGTCAGGTGAATCTTGCATGTGATGGGAGGAATGTAAACTTTTAACCCGTGGAATGCAAAGAGGCTTCAGAACTTCAGATCGGACCTCCAGGTGGTGTGAGGAGAAGGGGATGGGGAAGAGCACAACTTCAGCGTTCGCTTCTAAAAAAGTTCTTGCATCTGCTGCATGCTCTCTGTTACTAATTACTGAAGTACTAAGTCTTGGGGACTGATTGATACTTGAATCATTAATTGTTCAGCTGTATACTAAATGTAAGGTCTTAGGCTTTTCAGATTAAAAAACTAAGATAACCACAAACCTCCATAGATCCTTAAAGGCCGCTGTAGTAATTTTCAAGTGTAAAATTCTGTGGAATTTGTTGCACAAACCTATCTAAGAAGAAAAGTGCTCCAAACATACTCATGTTTCAAGGGGTTTTTCAGTGCTTTCCCCACCCTACCTATTCCATATAAATGGATCACATGTTTTAACTTGCTGATTAGAAGCCTAATGTCAGTCTTTCAAATGTAAAGGGTATTATAAAGATAAATATATGCTATTAATAAGTTCCCATTCTTTTAGGACTAATACAGAAGCTTGAGGTGAAGTACATTCAGCTGTCAGTGAGATAACATTTTTTTAAACTAGAAAAGGGAGGACTTGAAAGGAACAAAAAGCTAAGAGACGAAATTATTAATAAAGGTACTAAATTATTTGGGAGCTTATTGAGACTCCACTTGCAGGATGAATTAGATTTGTGGTATCGTACTCAACCAATGAATTGCTATGTGAATTTTTGGCACTCACCTTGCTTATTCCACCTGTTTGTGACTTTGTAGTCATAAATTCAGTCATGTCTTTTGAAAAATGAACCTTTCCTGCAAGTATGGTTTCACATTTGCTTGACTCAGGCAGGTTCAGTGTAGTTCTGTGCACTGTTTTGAGCTGGTACTGGTGTTGGATTATCTGTGTGGTGAGTCTGGTTAGGTAACCAGTCTGCCTGAAAACACCATTTTTCCTGTCTGGATCAGCTTCTTATGCATCTGCAGAAATTTCACTGTTGTCGCAAGAGACAGCAATTATTTGGGGAAGGGCAGGATGATCAGAGTGGTTGGGATGGATCCTGA
Source organism: Fulmarus glacialis (assembly GCF_000690835.1). Classification (NCBI taxonomy): domain Eukaryota; kingdom Metazoa; phylum Chordata; class Aves; order Procellariiformes; family Procellariidae; genus Fulmarus; species Fulmarus glacialis. Next base: position 9,847 of record NW_009204844.1, read on the forward strand.
TACTTGGGCATCACTGGGTTTGTGGTGGAAGAGGCAGGGCTTTTCCTGCCATGGTTGCCCTACATAAAGCATACTGAGCAGCCTGGCCGGAGTCCTGGGAACCAGCCAGGTACAGCACGCAAAGAGGAAAGGGTGCTGGGGCCCTGAATTTTGAAAGAAAAACTGCGAGGTCGTCTTCACCCATGCTGGGGTGAAGCTATGCGATATTTAACTGTAAGCTCTGTAAGATGGGAACCAGTTTGACCACTTTGACTTACTCATTTAATGAATCCGCTATGGGAAAATGAAGCTGGGAAGTGAACACCACTTTCCTGTAGGAAGTGGGGAGCAGTAGCAGCCATCTAACTTGCCGAAGAGTGGTTCTTCTATTTTCAAAACTTGAATCAAGCAAATGCTAAATTCCATAGCTACAGGCACATTCTTCTTCTTGGGTAGGTAGTAATCAAAATCTAATAATTCAAGCTGTCAAAGCTTTTTAAAGTTCACGTGAAGTTTAAGAGGACTGAAATTTATCTTCTTTGGAGGGAGGAGAGTGTTTTGCAGCTCTTCTAGAGGAAATTTTGAGACTGAGGAGCTCATCACATTTGTGTGAGCTTTTCATATACAAACTTTTAAATAGTGAAAGTTAGAAATAGCCACTCAGTAAAATAATTTGATAAATGCTTAAGATTGGCAAGAATAGTATTTTGTCTTAGCTTAGCCTTTTACCAACAACTTTATTAAAAAAAAAAAAAATCTTGTCAAAATTTTGCAGTGTAAACGAGCAAGGAGTGTCTGTTTGTGCAGTTTTTGCCAGGAAGGTATGTTGTCTCGTGTTGGCCTAAAGCTTAGTGTTCGCCTGCACGAGATGGCAAAAAGCTATCAATCTGTCTGCTTCAAGCCTGTTCCTCTTTCAGACTGTTTCCACAGCCTTTGCTGTGTCAATGCTGTTCAGTTGTAATTGCCAACTCCAAAGCAGGCCGATCAATGGAAACGCTAAATAAAGCAGCAGAGCTCTTGCCTCAGAGGATGTGTAAAACCAGATTTGCCAGTAGGTGCGTGCCTCTGCGAACGCCAGCAGAAGGCTTAGCTGTTTGTTACCTTCCCGTCCAACACGGCGCTGTACCTTCCTGGCTCCTTTGCTAGGCAGGCGTCTTGAACGCTGAGTTTCTCAACTTTCTGAAATCCAGGTGAAGCTGCTTTTTAAGAAATGAACAACCAAAAGGGATTAGCTTTTCTGAAATTGAGAAACAGCAGAATCCATAGGAATGAAAGCTGTTGACTAGCTTGAACTGTAGCTATATCATGTTTGGGGTTTTTTTGACATGTGAAGCATCAGGCTTATGGTACTTGTTAGTACTGTTAAAGTTGATCCTGCCATTTTTGTCAGATATGAGACTTTGAGACGTGACTGCTGGTTGGGGATCAGAAACAAAACACCAGCTCTACTGGCCATTGACATACATGTCTGTGAAAGCCTGAGGAAGTTCTTGGCATGCTTTAAACTAACTGCATTAGGTTTGCAGGTGCAGCTTTTTTAGGGCTTTCTTACAAGGTGAGTATCTTTTCCACAGCTGATAAGTAAAATGATGTCTGTACTCCCTCTGCTGGCTCTGCAAAAATAGCTTTCATGAGCTCAAATAGTCAAGTAGCACCTCTTACAAATATGCTTGTGTGAAATTCTGAGTTAAGAACAGTTTAATGAATGGAAGAGGGATTTTCCTGAAAAATGGGTCAACAAATAGTTACTGAAAGCTAATCAGGTGTCTCAGATGCTATCTCCTGCTATAATGGTAAACACTGGTGTTGTATATACCTTTGTAATTGTAGTCTGGTCTGTTTTTGTGTATCAGCGATTGGATGGGGCTATCCAAATTAAGATAACCAAATACTTGTACATCTAGTCATACATCTGAGCCCTATTTTCATAGGTATTGTGTGCTGTATGTACATAAAGAGGTATGATATCTGGAATCCTCCCACAGGGGAAGAGAACTTATATCCTTCCATAAATTACAGTGCTCTATAGATTTAGTTGCTTATTCTGAGACTACTGGTTTCTTCCTATGCGAAGAGATAACAGATATAAAAATTCTCAGCCGGAATGGAAGAAGTTCAGGCCTTGAATGAGGTCTTGGTGAAGATAAGTGTTATGTCCATAATCAAAAAAATTGTTCTTGGAAGTCAACAGACATATTTACATGCCAATGCAGTTCATTCTGTTTTCTTGTTTTCTGATGCTGTTACTCTGTTATACTACTATTATAGTTATTTTTGCTTTCTGGAATTTAGGGATGGTTTAACAGTTTCAGAGGACTGAGAGAATAACCTACCCTGCTATACTGGTCAGTAACTAGTCTGAAGCCAGATAAGTGGAATAACAAGCCAAACTGCCTTTTTAGCATTTTCTAGTTCAGGATATCTCTGAACAAGAACCCCTGAGCCTTCTGATGTGCAGAGCCTGGCTTCTGGTGGCTAGGTCTGAGGATGTCTTCTGGCTTGTCATGCCCTCAAGGTGCATTTCCTGGAAAGCGCAGTCTTTTGTCCAGATGTTTGCTTGTATAATTCATGACTCAAATATTTTGGAACAGTAAGACTACTGTGCAAACCTGATTTAAGAATTCGGTGCAGCCAAACACTCTGTGGTTCTTCCTGTTAGATTTCTCTTTGGGTATACCTGTGGCTGTCTGCAGATGTTTTTAGGCATTGCTGTACTGAGAAGGGACTGCTTGGCTGTACAAAACCAGGCAGTTGCCCAGGCGTTCACATGAAGGTGAGAACAAGTCTTCCTCTCACAGTGAGTGTGTTCCCCCTACCAAATATCCTGCTCTTCCAGTTTTTCCCTTTGGGCATGCTATTGTGGGTTAAGGTCTTGAGGTTTAGCCCTATGACTTGGATATCCCCCACTTATGATCAGAATTTAGAGATTTGCTGCCATGCTCAATAATTTTTGTTTTAATGTCCAAAGTTGTATTTTAATAATGTTCACGTTAGTTGACAAGTAAACCAAAACTTGCGGACCTGCATAATATAGGGCATAAAATTTAGCTTAGCAATGCCTGCCTTGAACCCTAATCTTGCCAAGCAAGAACAGCTGAGGATTCTCAGTGCACAGGGAAATGCTTCCATTTTCTAGGAAAGCCTAGTGTATTTTAGAAACCTCCAAGTTAAGGAGTCAGAGATTCCTAATCTTAAAATAGCTTAAGATAATAAAGTAGCTTAAAATAGCTTGGTTTAGGCTTTCTTTGAGCAATTTTGCTGTGAGGCAATTGTTTAAATACTTGAAAATATTTGCTCAGTGAAAAATACTTTTTGACAGCTAATGGCTTATTTTAAAAATAATTGCTCAACAAGTTAATATTTTGTAAGTACCTACTTTCTGAATTTTAAGGAAGAAAGCTGTCTTGAAAGCTGTTTAGTCTTAATTATGTGTATAAAGCATCATGTCTCAAACTAGATTGTGGTTTTGACAGACAGCTGTGTAACTGCCGAAAATTGTTTGTTTCTTTACACTTAGTTTGATTCTGGATTCTGACCACTGATCACATTGCCGAGTTCCTTTAATCAGATAACTGCTGTAAACTGTGTTCAAATACTAACAAAGTAAGATATTCCTCCCCCCCCCCCCCCCCCCCACAAAAAAAAAAAAAAAAAAAAAGAAAAGAAAAAAACAAGCCACTAGATAGTGCTGTGTCCATTTTTGTTAGAGGGAAAGATTTCAGTAGGAATGGATACATGTGCAAAAATCTGACTCCTGGTGCAGGAGTGTAGCACACCAAGAATCAACTTGCTATTAATAGTCTAGAGAAAGCTACTAGCTTCTGGTATCGAGTCTACAATTGCAAAATACAAAACTACACATAAATGTTCAGTGTAAATGCATGTGTGTTCTGAAGATGAACTGGAAGCACTATTTATAAGCTGCACTGCTATACCTGTGAATGTTAAACACGTGAAGGATATTCAGGATTCTGTTGACATAAATTTGTGTCTGTGTTAAAGCATCCCTTTCCTCCAGAAAAGGAGAAAACAGAAAACAATCTTGTGAAATATTGGAAGTAGACTCAAACTAAGAATTTAAGTAAGCATAGATTAGAGACCACGGTAAAACTTGGCTTTCAACCTGCGTGACATGATGTACAGGCTTGAATATGCATGTAACTTAAATGAACCAAATTCATTACATAACTTTGAAATGAGGCATATGGTTGTTTGTCAATGTGTAGGACTCCTCAGTAAGAAGTTTCAGTTCTTCCTAACCAGTGTTAGCTAGCCTGCCTAGAGAGAACTTATGAAGTCTGAAACTTGTTACTGTGAAGGCTAGCAGACTTCATACTTGGACTGTTTTTTTTCTAAATCTTGTCTACCTCAGGTAGGTGTTTAGAAATGCTACTAAAGTGTTCCTTAACTATAAAGGTTTTCAGATGGCTTCTTTGTACTTCCCTTGACAAACTAATTAAAATAAGTCATTCTTAATAGGACTGAAATAATAATCAGGTTTTTGGAGAACAGTCCTAGCACAGCTGCTTCCTAGCAGTCTACTTTCTCTTGTCCATTAGAAATGGAGACAGACTGCTATGTGTCCTTCAAGCTAAAGAGTCTATTGAAGGTGCTGAGAAACCAGGTGATGGTATCCTGGGAGGAAGATGGGGATACAGGAGGCTGCTTAGGAAACTTAGTGGAACACTAGGAAGCAGAGAGGGGAGACTTCTATGCATCTTCCAAAATTACCTCTAGAAAGACTGAGACCCTAACTGTGGTAGTTCTGGTAATTCATGTTATCTTTTGTTTCACAGTGCTGTGTCACTCTTGTTTCATCATACTCTGATGCTCTTCTCGGCCATTTCACTCCAATGGGGAGGCAGTCATTTTTCTGAGTCTTGCTAACCTCAGGCTAGACGAAGCGTTCAGCTTCTCTACTCTGCTTTACCTGTTTGCTGCAGTAAGGGAAACTTGTGAGCTGCAGGTGTTAGATTAAAAATTTAATTAGCTTGTGACTTATCAGGGCTGGTCTGTAAGCCCCTACTTGGCTGTATGGAGAAAGAAATTCACACTGAGCTGAGGTGCGCTACAGTCAGATGTGTAATTGCAATGGCCCTTTGAGAAAATTCGTTGGAAACCATGAGCTGGACATACAAATCTTTGTTCTTAAAAGTTTGTGCCTTCAGCAGTGGCCAGTTGGAATTAGTCTAATATGCACAAATTCAACAGTTTAGCAGGTTGCTTGACGTTTGTCACTTGAGTGGAGGAGCTGGTACTGCCCTTCCCAATTCCCTTTCTTCAGGGATACTGTATTCTATTGCTAAAAACAACCTGATTGCAGAAGTTGCAGAACATTACCATGCACCACTGTTAAATAAACAAACATCTGTGGGAAGTGGCTTTATGTAGAAAGAACAAAATAAATAAGTCTGACTTAGCTGAGTCAGAATCACTACCTGTAGTCTTCATGGATGGGTAGACTCTTGGCCCTGAGGGTCAGCTGCAGCTGAAGTAATGGCAGTAGGCTCCCAATTCAGATGCTGTCTTTTAGAAGGAGGAATATTACCCTTATTGAACTAGCCACTAGGAATTACTGCTGAGAATTCAGAGCTGCCTTAGCAGGAGACTGACATCTCACTATGTATGCCCATGGTAGTTATGGTCTAGGCACCTGAGCGCCTGCTGGTTTACCATGTTATTTCTGATAGCCTTGTGCTTTGATTGGGCAGGGGAGTGAGGGAAACAAATATCCAATCCTCAGCACTGAATAGGTCCAGCTGGTTGCTGTGAAGTTTTTCAAGGCATGGCCTTTCCCTGCCTAGAGGAATAAGCATTGTGCCGGAGCTAAACAGACACCTGCTTCACCTCCTAATTTGAATGCTTGCTGTTTAGACTGGAAGCACAGCCATCTACAAATTGCATTAGGATCCAGTGATACTAGTGAAGAGTTAAGACCTTTGGTTTATGGGAAACTGGGGAAGGGATTTCCTTTACTGGGTAGAATAAGACTTTTAAATATTGTCATGGAGCATGGCTCCATTTGCATTCTTTTTCCCAGTCACTTTTTTCTAATGAATTAATCATGCAGCTGATGTCTTTGTGCTCTCAGAAACATAAAGATTTATGCACGGTACAGATCTTCACACCTGAAGACTCTAGAAATGAAGCTGCAATTGTTAATTGCACATAACCAGTTTGTACAGCAATTATTAAATAGCCTACCAAAACTGAGAAGTGAATTAAGTTTACTAAATCTGCTTGAGCTGCCGTTTGACGGCAGCTGAATTTGCTATTCAGTTCAAACGGTGTCTGGCCTTGGCAGTAAAGTGATGTATCATGCGATTTTTTTAGTGGCATGACACTTCACCTGAAATAACAGAAGGAAGATGAACCTTTCCTTGAATGGAGATTAATGTTATCTTAAAGGTGGCAGCAACATAGTTCTATGATGAAGTTGCTCCCAACATTAGCAGAATGTGTATCCTTTAAGTTAGTGTCCTGGTTTTGGCTGGGAGTTGATTTTCTTCCTAGTAGCTGGGATAGTGCTGTGTTTTCGATTTAGTATGAGAATAATGTTGATAACACACTGATGTTTTAGTTGTTGCTAAGTAGTGCTTACACTAGTGAAGTACTTCCCAGCTTCCCATGCTCGGCCGGGTGCACGAGACGCTGGGAGGGAGCATAGCCAGGACAGCTGACCCAAACTGGCCAAAGGGGTATTCCATACCATATGACGTCATGCTCAGTATATAAACTGGGGGGAGTTGACCAGGAGGCAGCAACCGCTGCTTGGGAACTGGCTGGGCATTGGTTGGGAAGTGGTGAGCAGTTGTACTGTGTGTCACTTATTTTGTGTATTCTTTTATCATTATTATCATTATTATTATTTTCCCTTCCTTTTCTGTCCTATTAAACTGTCTTTATCTCAACCCACGAATTTTACCTCCCCACCTCCCCGATTGTCTCCCCCATCCCACTGGGGTGGGGGCAGTGAGTGAATGGCTGTGTGGTGTTTAGCTGCCTGCCGGGTTAAACCACAGAAGTCCTTTTTGGTGCCCGACATGGGGCACGAAGGATTGAGATAATGACAGATCTGACCAGAGCGTGTTAAAACAAATTTGTTATAAGCATGCATTATATTAGTTTAGTAGTCACTGGTCACAATGTTGATTTATTTGCTCTCAAAGTTGTTGGATTTGTTCTCAGAGTTGTGTTATGTATATGTATATATGGCACCTTACTTGCCATATATATGCTGTTTATCAGTATTTGTGCTGTTTATCAACTCTGGCAGGTGGATTAAGCTTATCACTTTGCTGTACTGTGTAACACTGGCTTATGTATGATACAATTATTGGTCGTGAGATCAATCTGGTATTTGTACTCAACATTGCCATCACCTCTGTACTTCAGGAGCCATCTATCAGAAATTATTAATAATTAACTTTTTACTTTTTCTCCTCAGAGAGCCAACCCATGGGGGAGACACCTTCCTCCATCTTCCCCTTCTCCTCCAGGCTAATTACAATAGCTTGAGAATTTTTTAATGTCCTTGGGATGTTCAAACTAGCGTGTTCCTATTGCTATGTCTCCTGAATGTGGTTCAGGTCTTGTTTAGGTTTAAACAACTATTTAAGAATAACATTCAGAGATCTACCCCGGCAACAGGCACTGCAGCTGAACCAGAGAACCAAGCCATGCCTGTATCAGTCGCCCTTATACACAAGAAGAAATACACATGAAAATCAGCTCGTTTAGTAAGGGATGAAGATGAACCAGGGCCATCATGAGAACAGGAGGAGGAAGAGGCAGAACCCGTAAATGAAACGGTAACCACCCGGTCCCTATCCCTGAGTGAGCCGCAAGATACGCGAAAAGACTTCAGTCGTCGTCCAGGTGAGCACATTGTCACCTGGCTGCTCCGATGCTGGGATACAGGGGCCAGTAGCCTGGAATTAGAGGGTAGGGAAGCCAAGCAGCTGGGATCCCTTTCTAGGGAAGGGGGCATTGACAAAGCGATAGGAAAAGGGGCACAAGCCCTCAGCCTACTGTCAGGCATGAAGGAAAGGTATCCCTTCAAGGAAGATGTTATATGTCACTCAAGCAAGTGGACCACCATGAGAGAGGTATCCAGTACCTGAGGGAATCAGCTGTGCTGGAGGTGATTTATGATGACATGAACAACGAGCAGTTACCCAAAATCCAGATGAAGTCAAGTGCACCCGACCCATGTGGCCTAAGTTTCTATGGAGCGCACCTGCGTCACATGCAAACTCATTGGCAGTAATGACCTGGAAAGATGGAGGGGAACAAACGGTGGACAAATTGGCTGGCCAACTCTGGCAATACAAAGAAAGTCTCTCTTCTTCCCTACGGGCCTGCATCTCGGCAGTGGAAAAGCTGTCTGAAAAACTGTCCCGGGAGTTCCAGCAACTCAAAGAAGATATGTACTACTCCCCACCTGTATGGACCAGTAGCTCAGCCATTAGAAGTAAGCGTCCCTCTGCTCAGGAGAGAGGATATAGTGGGTACACACCATGGGTCACCTAGTGTGTGGTTTTACCTGCGTGACCATGGAGAGGACATGAGGCAGTGGGATGGAAAATCTACCTCGACCCTAGAGGCATGGGTACACGAGGAAAGGAAGGAAAAACAATCACAAAAGGAGGTTCTTCCAGGAAAACTGCTGCTCCAGTCTCCAGCGAGCAGTTCCCCAGACAGAGTAGAAGGGCTGATTTTACTTCCGATTTTAATAAAGGGACTTTTGATTCACATTTACAAGAAGTGAGTAACGAATGGTATGACCAGGACTAGAGGGGCCCTGCCTCCAGCCAGGTGGAGGAAAGGGACAACTGGGTTTACTGGACTGTGTGGATTCAATGGCCCGGCACATCAGACCCACAGGAGTATAAGGCTCTAGTAGACACCGGTGCACAGTGTACCCTGAATGCCATCAAGCTATAAAGGGGCAGAACCCATCTGTATTTCTGGAGTGACAGGGGGATCCCAAGAGTTAACTGTATTGGAGACCGAAGTGAGCCTAACCGGGAATGAGTGGCAGAAGCCCCCCATTGTGACTGGCCCAGAGGCTCCAGGCATCCTTGGCATAGACTACCTCAGGAGAGGGTATTTCAAGGACCCAAAGGGTACTAGTGAGCGTTTGGTATAGCTGCCTTGGAGATGGAAGAAATTAAACAGCTGTCCACCTTGCCTGGCCTGTCAGAGGATCCTTCTGTTGTGGGGTTGCTGAGGGTTGAGGAACAACAAGTACCAATTGGTACCACAACAGTGCATCGGTGGCAATACCGCACCAACTGAGACTC
>NW_009204845.1:0-224 GCF_000690835.1 Fulmarus glacialis
ACAGGGGGGTTTCCCAAACCGGGGGAACCCCAGGGGGAGATGAGAGAGCCGCCAGGAGCCCCCAGCTCATGCAACAGCGGCTGACAAGACCTGGGTGGGGCCAGGAGCAACAGTGGCCAAGTCCCCCCCCCCCCATATAAAATAATCTCTTGGGGAGCACTAGCGACCGGGAGCGCCGCGACCAGGGTGGGCAAACAGAGCATGGCACATAAGCAAGGGCCTGC
>NW_009204846.1:0-15816 GCF_000690835.1 Fulmarus glacialis
CCGCGGTGGCACGTCGGACTCCCGTTTGGGAGCGGGAGTGCCGCCAAGGAGGGAAACGCGGTTGCCGCTTTGAAAGGCTCCTCGCGGGACAGGAGTAAACTTCTATACATCCTCGCTCGTGGGGCTGGATACGTAAAGCAGCTGTCAAAATTTCAGGTTAATGCAGTTTTCTGGCTGGCTCGGGCTGCTGAAGTCATCCTGGTGGAATTAACTTTTTTGGTGGCTGGTGTATGTACATCACGTTTTTTCCTGTAAAATGAACTTCGACAAGCATTCATTTAAAAGTACAAAAATAACGAGACCTGGCTTACTTTCTGTGTGGAAGGATCCCATGACTTTCTAAAAGCATGGTCCACATTCAGTGATGGGGTCTGCACAAAACCCCGTTGGGGAGAGCCTGTGGATGCAGTGACATCAAGATCAGGGTTTTTGCTGTAAGCGTCTGGTTTGTGGGGCGAAGTGACTCCATGCAGGCCCAGACAGATCACACTTAGGGTTTGATTTCTACACAATAGGTCATGTGGTGGTGTTTCCTTTACAGAGCACCCATTAAAGTTAGTGAGGAGCTGTTTGTGGAGTCCTGTCGGATTGTTGCTGTTCTTCCTTAGAGCTTTGGCTTCGTGCACTACATCCAAAAGGCAGTCGCCTTTAAACTGAAAGCATCGGTTGCTAAACAGTAGCATTATCCCTTTATGCGAGGTGGAAAGCAATTTTTTCCTGAAACCTCCTAAACATGACTTGTCATTTTATTGCTAAATGTTAATTTTGCATTTGCAGGTGTTAGGCCTGGCTGGAGGGTTACTATAGTAAATAATATACAACTGTTGCATCGTGTTGAAAACATAGTCCTACATAAACTTTCAGCTTTAACACCACTTCTGTGTGGCGGTATTAAAAATGTTTTAAAAGTGACAGAGCATAATGCTTTATTAGCTGTGGTGGTGTTAAGTATATTCGAGAGTTTGCTCTTTTAGTTGATACCTGTGTAAGGAAAGCATGTGGATTATGAATGTTGTTGAAACAGGTTTGAGAGCATGAGATCCCAGCCAATTCTTACGAATTGTTATGGGTTGGTAGGATATTCTGTGACTGAGGGCTGTGAATGAACGCAAAGCTGGGATCGCCTGAAGTTCTAAGACAACTCTACAAGTGATGCTTTTGCTTATCTTAGCGTCTCAGTTCTATTTCTGTGAATCAGATATATTTAGGAAAAACTGACTGCTGACATAATTGGAGTCATAAAATGTTGCTTTTCTCATTGCAATTTACAATAATATGCAATCCTGAATATAAATATCTTTCTTTCCACTTAATTAAAAGTGATACATTTTTGTTGAAGGTGAGACCCATGTTAAATAATTCAGTAGCACTTTATTTTATAACTCACGATGCATTATTTAAAAGTAGCTATATTTAGACAGACAACTCCCATGTAGTTTAAGGGTGTTGTATGTTTGCTGTTGTAGTAGTTGGTGATCAGTGGTTACATGAAACCACTAGAGCAAGGAACATCAGGGAGCTGCTCTTTTACCCAGCTAGTCCCTTTCATTCAAATTAGATTTGTTAAGCTTCACTTACTCGGTGAATGTGTTTGTAAGCTAAGGTTTTAATTAAATGGATTGGGTTTGTCTTACAGCTAAGAATAGACTTTTGAAAGAACCCAAAACATGTATATTACATTTATCATTGATGCTTGTGGGCCGTTTAACGCTGTGCTATTTTTCTCTGGAGGTTGCTTATGTACTTACTTGAAGCATTTCAGCAACGTGGTATTGATTCCCTAGCTCAGAACTATACCCAAAAGTCTCTGCTGGTAATTGTTTTTATTTTACTTAAGGAAGATGTTATTTTTAGATGTTTTGGTGTAGTTGATCATTTGTGAAAGCTACCATATGGTGATACTTTGCAGACAGAATCATTCAGGAGTGGATTTTTTTTTTTTTTTTAAACGTGTGTATAATAAGATTTAGCAAATGTATGTATACGAGCAAACTCCTTTCGCTAGCACAAACATAAGTCTAAAGATTTCTAACACCTGTAGCACTCAAAGGGAGTTTTTAAGCTTTGCCCTCTTCTTCCTAAATAAAACCAATTAATTATTTGGCTGGGGGCAGGGGTGAAAAACAATGGAAAAATGAAAAAAAAAACCAAACTGTATTGGCAAATGTAATTAAACTGGAGTTCATTGCTTGTTTGCGGTACACTAATCATATGCTTACAGTTCAACTTAGAAATCTGTTGTCCAGTTTTACCACCACTTGCCCATGTTGAATAGCAGATTGCTCGCTTGATTTCAGTGGAACTACTTTTACAGTAAATCACTACGAGAAACGGATGGGTGATAGGGCCAGACGTTTATGCAACTTCTATTATGGGTGTATTTTTAATTTATGCAAATGTATTCCTCACATTTTTAAAGTACTTTAAAGGCATGTCTGTGTCAAAATATGGCCATTATTAATTTCCCCAAACAGAAAACTTGAAGATCAACATGTTTTTGCAAACCTGAGGAGGAGAGAACAGGTTGCAGTGCAAAGGACCAAAATATTCTTTGGGCCAACACGTTGTTTGTACCTAGGAGCTGTTTGCTCAAGCCCCATACTCAGTTATAGAATGACACTGTGGCAGTAGGTGTCTTTAGGGGAGTCAGGACCAAAATTAATTAGTACTTCTGTGACATTAAAGCCAGCATCTTTAAACCTCATCCTGGAAGCTGCTGCATCTGTGGAGCTTGTATGTGTTCCCTGGAGGAAATGCAAGGGAATTAACAGGTGGCTGGTACCCTGTGAAGTTTGAGCAGGTTTGAGCTGAAATCCGCAACAGAGAGTGTTGAAACAATTCTTGACTTCGTGATGTCTACCCACAATTTCCCCCCCTCTGGGGGGGGGTGTGGAATATTTAGTATATGTAAAGTGTCTAAGTAAAAAACATTTTTGGAATATACATTTTGTTTTTATGAGGACTTTGGAAACCTGTAGTCAGACAGTTTTGAAGCAGTATATATGATGCTGTACAAACAGTGTTATATTGGGGATTTAAGTCGTGGAAAGTTTTTCATGCGTCTGCGTTAAATTTGTCTTCTTAACTTATAAAGATGCTGGTTAAGACAGGCAGCATCGGTGCCGTTCTTAAATGAAACAGATGACTTCAGATCTTTGGGGCTGCAGGCCGAAAACTCTGCCTGTCATCAGCTGGGTTGTAGTTTCTTTAATCACTGTGGTGCAAAGTACATTCCTTAAAAAGATGGTCTTGCTTCAGTTCTTTATAGCTGGGACCTGTCGAGAAGAGAAGGTTCAAATTAGAGCTGACACTTTTTCTCTTTAAATTCTGCTCATCTTGGGGGCGAGCACAAGATTAATAAATGAAATGGTCCCTGAATACTTCAAGTAGAGTCGTCAGATGAGCACAGTTATAGTTCCTACTCCTGTCTTGAGTACTCTGTGCTAAAAAGTGGATATAAAGAATAGCACTTTCATCGCTGACCTGGCTTCCTACTTTAATGGGTCCATGTGCAGTTAATGGGAAAGCCCTGCTGGATACGTGTTTTGCTCTCAAGTCTGCGATTGGTTATGTGGCCTGTGTTTATTTTTGGATGAAGCAGACATTCTGGAGCAGAAAGTATAAATCAGGAAATGCAAGAAAATAGGGTGTATTGAGCGAGATAAATACACTTGTATCCGGGAGAATGGTTTCTTCCTCTCCTTCACCCCCAGTGGTTTTTGTTAATAATAAAATTACTGTAACGTGGGACATGTTCAGAAACACCAGTGTGTTATAATTAGTGGAGATGATACAGTGTTGTTTAGTTAAATGGCAAGAGTTGTTACGAGAATTATCTTATCTGGGGTCTTAATATATTTTTTTAGATATCCTAAATCATTATGGAGTAATAAAAGTAAATTAATTAAATTCCCCACTGTGTTTTTATTGGCCTTAGTGGATAACACCAGCCATTTAGAAACTGAGCCTTCAAAAAGTTTCTAACCTCTTCCATATGGTGACATTTGACAGTGCCAAGTCCCAGTAGTCACTTCCTGTTTGTTTCTGGTATACATTTCTCTCCGATTACCATAGCTTGTTAATTCACCTAAGTGTAAAGTGCTGTGGTTGATACCAGCGTTAGACTTCACGAACATCATACTATGCAATGTGATCTGCTTTTTCTAGCTTTGATAGTTCCTGATTTACTCAGCTAAGTAGCGGTTGATTCCTTTCTGGTTAAGGGAACATGATTTTTTATGTTCCAGAATTTCTCAGGAGAGTGCCACGGTAGCAAATTTAACCCCATTGGGGGATCCTGTATGTGCATTAGAATTGTCTGAATCTGCACAGCTTCAAAATGCATTGTAATTTGCAATTTGTTTTGCAATGGCAGTAACACGTATTGTGTCACTAAACTTTATTGTTGTGTTTACACAGCATGGGGCAAAACTAAAGTGACCAAGTGCATAGAAATTGTCCTCAAGTTCTTGGGACCTGGCAGTACCTACAGAAAAGATTGGAGGGTGCTGCAGGATATCTGTCTGCAGTATTCGTATTGTCCATCATTTTTGCTCTGCAATTAAATTAGTTGTCCAGTGCATGCGCTGTATATCCATCCTTAAAATGTTTCACCAACTTTTTTCACAACTGTTGTAAAATCTCTGGCAAATTGGATTCTCTCCTCGCATCCTGGGGCCTTTAGCCTAATTTTTAAGTGAAATATTCAGAATCAGGTCATCGGTTGTATGCTCTTGATAGGTGCAGACACATGTACTCATGCACAGAGTAATATATTTAAGGTTTCATATATATATTATTCAGTTCTAGAGTAGGCCTGGACGAAGCAAAACAGTTTTTAGCGTGAAATGGTGCGCAATGTTTATTGCTTCTCATACTTGCTATATCTCTACATAAGCTTTCAAAAAAGGGTCCATTAATGGAGAATTTCAGCCAGAGAGATGATAGTTTTGGGAAGTTAAAAATGACTGAACACGCCGCATAGAAGCGAGCAGGCTTAGAATGGAAAGAGTTACACTATTTAAGGCACAGTGGTCATTACCCATTACCACTCCAAATCCTGACACATGTTTGTATAAAACTGAAATGAAATCTGCTAAGGCATTTTAGTGATGCATGTATTGGCAAAGCTTAAATTGCTAGCTAAGTACCAAAAAGGAGGAGCTTGTAACGTTTTTAGTAGATATTTGCAAGCAGGTCTTCGAAGAAAATGTTGCTTTTGGTCTTTTTTTTTTTTTTTTTTCCCTAGAATCTTTAAAGGATTAATGCTATTTTGTACTGAAAAATAACATGACTTATACTTCCCGCCTTTCCCCCCCAGCCAGCTGGTGAGCTGTGAATGTGAAAAAAGACAAGATAATCACACCCTCATCTTTAATGTAAGAGATTTTGATTGTTTTGTGTTTTGTTCCAAGGAGCTAGGGAATGCTTTTCTGCCAAAAATATCAGGTGAAACACTGAGCTTTGTGTTGAGTTTAGAGAGAATTTCTGGTTTTAAAAAGCGCAAGAAGAGGCTAATTCAAAAGTAGATGACATCTGGGAATCCCTTTCCGAGATGCCTTATCTTGAGAACTTCATGCGCACAGTCCCGAAGACACATAACAGAGCTCAAGAAACGACTATTCTATAGCTGGGTCTTTATCCATGTAAGGCTATATAGATAATTTGTGGCCATTTTGAATTGTTTCCAGCAGTTACATCAGAATCCAAGATGCGAGACTGCTGTATGACTACTGTATGACTGGCTGGACTAGCCAAGTTAGTTTGGATATCTGTAGCAGACTACGTAGAATTACAGTGATTTTGTAATTGAAGTAGCGATCACAAGAATGGTCTGTCTGGCTATCACAAAGCCTTTATCTGAAGGGAAGTATTGAATCCTCTCGACTTACTGAAGACGATAAAAGGCAGCTTAGACCAATGTTCTGGCTCTGGAATGCTCCAAAAGGCTAAGTTTTATTTTTAAACAATGTTACTCTAATTTTCTTTGAACTCTGACCAGCCATGCTTCTGGTAAGGGATCTATAGAACAACGTATATAGTCTGGAGGCGTCAAAATCTAAGCACAGCAAGAAGGTAATGTGAAGTGTTGTGTGTTTGTGTGTGTATTCATTGAAGCTCGGAATATGGAATTTTGGGTATAAAAGAATGCTTCTGTAGTCATTCTGATGTTTTGGATGTTTTCCTCTGATAGAGATAATAATATACGGTTCGGTGTCTTGAGAAGGTAGTTCAGTAACTCACTTGCAGAGGAACCACAAGACCAATATTTTGTTCTGGTTGGCCATTAGGTTTTTGAGATTCTTTATAATTATTTGTAACGTAGGTGGATGTGATGTTATAAAGTTATTGACAGCATGGCTAGCTTTGTTCATTTTTTCCAGTTTGATACTTTGGTAGCTGGACTTTGTCTTTTATGAAGAGAGAGAACTTTTTCTTTCACCTTTGTATTTGCTGCCGCCTTATATTACTGTTTCATCCTTTCCTCTCTTGCCTCCAAGAAGTAAGTTGCGTTCTCCAAAATCCTCTTTCAAAAATCTAAGAACAGGCTACTAAATAACAGTGCAATAACCGTAGCTCTATTATACTAAGTTGAAGCCACAACTCTCAATTTGCTAGCAATGGCAAAAAAAGCCTAGCTTGGGGGCGTCCATAACTTACATCCTCCACATGATAATAAAAAGAAACCTTGTTCTTTCTTAATGTAAACATCGCATTTATCACAAGCAAACAAGCTTAATGCTGACCCAAAATAAATATTATTTCATTGATATGCTAAAAATAAGACCACTGCATTAGATGCTATTTAAAATGAAATAAGAGATTTATTCTAGTAAAACATTTAAGCGCGTACTGAAACACTTCAGTTGTCCTGTACACTTTTATATGATTAATTACGTCTTAAAATTAAGCCGGCGCTTAAGTGCTCGTTGGATGTGAGCCATAAAAATTTTGTACGCGAAGTCAGAACATAGCTGACTTATAAAACTTTTACCATGTAGGAATTATCCTGATATATTGCATAATTACGAAGAAAGAGCAAATAATTTTTTTTTCCAGCTAAGTTTTTCATTTGACTAATGTTCCTGTTTAGGAATATTTCACCGCTTGGATACTGAAAGCACAATAACAAAAACCTGAGCTATACTCCAGGGAGAGTTAACGTTACTGTAATGAATTCGGCAAGGTTTTACACTTGATGAGAATTTATTTGTTTATTAGATGGGCGGCGTGGGATTTATGATCATCTGAACCATTCATTTCCTTGCCTTTAAACATTTGGGGTTTGCAAATGGTGTGAGAACTCGCTACGTTATTGTCACTTAGCAACCTTAATAGGGTTTTGAAGCTGAATAGTAGCTTGTGGGTGGTGAGTCTACCTATGTATTTGCCAGGTGGGAAGCAACACGAGCCCCTCTGGGGGCAGCCGCCGGGAGGATGCCTGTCCAGCCCATGCCAGGGTCTTTCTAGATGTGCTCGCTGAGGAGAGCCGGCCGTGCCCTCGGTGTCATTTTGCACTTCTGGCATAGTTTCGTGCTGGGAAGATCTGCTGAGATTTTTCATGCCTGCGGAGATTTAAGTGGATCTAAAGGGCTGTCTTGCTGCTCTGGTCAGTTATGTCCTGTTGTGTGGTTGCTTAAAGTTAGCAACCGAGTTTGACTGGCTTCAGTTTGACAGCTGGTAGTCCTTATTGCTGCTGTGATGCTCCGGAGCAAGAGGGAGGTCGGTGTTTTCGCAGCTCTTGGTGAGAAGAGTGGCTTGCTCTGGTTCGGCTCAGTATGTCAGAAAGGATCAGCGTGGCTAACCAGCAGTGCCGGCTGCCCGTCGGGCAGAGACTTCTTCCCTCCCTGTGCACACTCTGTTGATCGTGAGGACGGGCACATACTTCTGTGTTTGTTTTATTGCTCCCATAGAGACATTTTGCTGCTTGTTCTCTCCCTCCTTTCCTGCCTGCTGCTGTCACGGTTTCTTCAGGAATTTGAACAGAGAAAGGGTGACATCCCTTTTCCTTTCAGCCTGCGCCTCTGGAAGGTTTCTCCCAGTAATCCCCATAAAGAGAGGAACTGGCCAAGACCAAAAAGTTTGCTGGGCATGGAGTCTTAGAGAGGGTGCAGATGTATGAGGTTGCTCCTCTGGATAGTTTTGCTCTGCACTGCCTCCTCCTTCAGTGGTACTGATCAGTCTTGGGAGCAGATGGTTCACTGGGGAGCTATTGACTTGAAAACTAATGCACCCTTTTTGCTGATTTTTCAGCTATTATTGTCATTTTTTGCCTGATATCTCAGGGAGCTTCACATGAGTTACTCTATAGACAAACATTGATTGGCCTCAGTCTCAGAGGTCTGTTAAAGTGAAAAAAGAGAGAGCACAAAGGGTAAAATGGGGTTTAGTGAGTCAAGGGTCCCATCACTGAAAGAATATGGTGGTGTTCGTGGTGTAAACCGTAATTCTTTCTATTGTTTATTAACTTGATACATTTATAATAACGTGGATTCTGCCTGGGAAGAATGCTGAGAGGATGCAGGTCTGCAACAGGGAGCTAGTGTAAGTGAGTAACTTGGGTGTGAGATGAAGAGCCAACATTTCTGACTAAACCAGAGCTTTTAAGGAAATAAAAAATATTTTTACCATTTACACAGCTACTCATTACAGACCAAATAAACAGAAATAACCTTCAGAGCCATCTATCTGATGTTGCTAAGCTGTATTTTTTTTTTCCCCTGAGTGAGTGAACTTGTTTAAGCAAACTTTGCGTATAACCTGGAAGTCTGCATTATAATGCTTTTGTAGGGGCAAAACAGAATTTAAGAAAACTTCTTCATGTAGCTCAGTTGACTGCATCTGGGATTTTTGGTTATGAATGAATGCTGGGCTAATACACACATTTGTATGCTGCTTCTTGCCTGCTTCCTAAAGCAGGCAAGCTTTAGGAAGCAGAGAAAGGACTTTTACCTGTACTGAGTCCACTGGTTAACAATTTTTAGAGAGAACATTTTGGTCAATGTGCCTCAAAACTATGTGCAGGCAAGATAAAATTTATACCGGAGACACTTTACTGCTTAGGCTGGTGGTCTCCAACCTTCCCCAATCCACTGGCAAATAAGCTTTCAAAAATTCAAAGGCAGCTACACAACTTAGGGTCTGTGCTTGTATCCTGTCTAGTAGATGAAAAGCTTTTTCCCTTGCCCTACTTGGTAATTTTATAAAATACATTAAAAAACTACTCTGGGCTTCAGAGGGTAGTCAGATTTCTATCTGTGCCCCTGATGCTGCATCGCAAAACTCTGTTCTGCTGCTTCTTCAGCATTTCAAAGGAAAAGAAGATCCTAATAAGTACAGAACTTCTGACGAGCTCTTGTCAAAGGCAAGCTATGAAATTTGCTGGCAATGTCAAGCTGTATGTTTAAAAACCCATCAGTGCTTTCATGTATTATCACCTGGTGTTGCCAGGTAAATGCAACTACAGTGAATAGTGTTTTTGTTTGTTTTTTTTTTTTTTTAAAGAATACATAATCTTTTTTCCAGTTTCTTTAAACTTTGCGTTTTTCCATAGTTCTGATTATATGTACACTTCAGATGATGTTCTTGCATAGAGAGACCAGTAATTCTGTGCATGTGTGTGTGCATACGAACCAATACTGATTTTTTTTTTTTTTTTTTTTTTTTTTTCCACCTTTTAGGGTAAAAAAAAAAAAAAAAAAAAATCAGTTTTTCACTTGGTCGCTGTGTGCTCCACTGAGGAGGAGATAAAAGGAGTTAACATCACAGGTTTTACTCCTTCCCCACCCTTTACCAGCCAGGGATCTGCTGCCAACAGCTTTACAAAGGGCTCCTATTTCAAATTACCCTTTGAGCCCATGATAAACCTGTGTCCCTGGGAGGTTGTCTCACAGTGAGGAGTTGGAAATGACTGGGAAATCTTATGTTTTTGTATTTGAGTAAAAAAAAAATTAGTCACACCCAAGGCAAGAGCTTCTGCTGAATTTTATGCTAAGGATGATTTTACCTTTTCTTTGAAATATACACCAAGGTTATTTATAGCTAATCCACAGTTTAAATTACTGTGTGTAGGTGTGAGAGGTTATAGAGAGGGACTTTTTCTAGAAAAGAAATATTTATGGGGGTTGTTACAGAATCATAATAGTAATTTGGGTTGGAAGAGACTTTGGGAGGTCATCTGGTCCCACCCCCGTGCTCAGAGGAGGGATATTTTCAAAGCAACACTGGGTTGCCCAGAGCCGTGTCTCTCTGAATGTCTTACAGATCGCTAAAATACGGTTCCTGATTTATTTCGAATTAAGTATTCTCTTTCTTCCTTTTACACATGTGTCAAGGATAACCTGTGTCTGCTGAGGAAGATATGTCAGTATTTAAAGGCCTGGCTAAAGCAAAAAAATTACTTCTTTTCAGTGGTACAACTTTAAGAAAGGTCTTAAAAAAAGGGAAGTGCCTTTCTTCTCCCCCCCTCCCATACCTTATAACATGGAGCAGGAGTGAAATGGTATGGTTGCTAGCTATTTATAGATTCAGTAATGTGCCAGTGTACACTTTTTATACCTAATTAGGAGTATTCTAAGTAACTTTTTGTTTGCATTACAGATAAAGCTATGTGATTGCAGATCAATGGCATGGAATCATGTCATGCCTTATCAACGTCTAAAGTCTTTCTCCTCTCTCTAAATTAAACCTCTCTGGACTGATAGCTATTTCGAATAGTCTCCGTACTATAGCCGTGATTTATTTGCCACAAGACCATTTGTATGCTGCTTTAGTTAAAATTTGAAAGCTAGAATTTTAAGAGGCACTCAGGGGAACTGGGAACTAAACTAAACTAAGATTTCCTACAAAAGGAAATTGCAAGAACTTAAATTATTTCCACGTTTTCTTTTGTTTCTGATGTCATTCTGCATCACGTTTGATGACCTAGGGTTTGACCGAGACGCAGTTGGTCGAGATGCAGTTGAGGGTGTTTGGATAGTGCTGCACCATCTTCACCATTCTTCCCACATCACTGGAGGTGATTCTGCACCTCTTGCAGGTGGTGACAGATGACTCGGAGGTGATGAGTATGGTACAGAATAGGACCCATCTAAATGCAGGAAAGAAACGCTTGGCGCAGGGACTTGATAAAATGTAGACTTCCTGACCCTTCGTGTCCTGGATATACTTTTAATGCTTTCCCTCTGGTAAATTATTTGTCACGGAAGTGATTATAAAACTTATCAAACTATGCAGTTTAGTTGAAAGACTGTATGTCTCGTGTTTAAGCCCAAGCTTGGTCTTCCCTTTTACTTGACCTTGGACCACTTAAACTTTGTTGGTTGTTGCTAATACCACTAATCAGTTTTACCACAGCATATGGCGATGGAGAAATACTGATTCCAACTCTTCTCCCCAAGCTGTTAAGCAATACTAAACCTCTGATTCTTTATGTGTGCAAAATTTTGCAGTGTACAGAAAAGCACTTCTGTGTTTTTCTCTCATTGGGGAGGTATGTAATGTAACTTACTAAAAAAAAAAAAATACTAAGCTGTATGACAAAAATAATATGCAGTATCCACAGAGAAAAATGGTTGGTAGCGCTGAATTTTGCTTGAAAAAATTGATCAATGATGAATGCCTAAGAATTCGTGCAAGGCTGTTGTACTGCTGTCTTAGAAACGTGTAATAGAACTTTTGTTCTCTAGATAGCTACACAGTGTATAAAATTAATATTCATCTGATAGGTATAAATAAGGAAAAATGTTCTGACACCTAAGGTTTAATGGTGGCTTTTGTTTTAATTGCAAAATTACCTTCTTTTTAGATGGAAAGGTTGAAAATCACTAGCAGTATCTTGTTAAGTGCTGTAATAGGCTGAGTTTTTCTGTTCTTTAGAGCCTCCTAAATTTAACTGAATCTGCACTTAATTTTTACCCTAGGGAATGGAGCTTACAGGGGGAATTTCTATATGTGCTATCTGAAAATTGCTTATTCTCAGATTTTTTTGTTTTTAATTTATTTTTTCTGAACCATTGTGTATAGCTTGGTTATTTTCATCTGTAGAGATGTTTCTTTCAGGTTTAAAATTCAGGAAAAGCAGTGCCAGGCGTGAAGCCTGAAGTTCAGGCAGTTCCCTGACAAAGTTCAGAGTAGCGCCTATTATAGAAGCACTGTTTATATAGTTCCAGTTAAGAACATCATAGCATGTCTGTTACAACTATCTCCTTTTATATATCAGCTGTAAAAACTAATTCTAAACTGAAACAAGAACGTGGTCTTGATGTTTTATTGCTGAGAGTTAATATATAGCAAAAGCCCATTTGAGAGTATTCAAGAATAAATGCTGCTCATCATTGCAGTCTCTTGGCAACCTGTGCCGGGGTCATTGCCTATAGAAGCAGCTGCCTGAGCATTGGTGGGAGGTTTTTATCTTTGTTGTTATTTTCATGAGTTGCACAGAGAAGAGTACAATTCGAAATGTCAGCATCCTGGGATTTGGACAATAGGGATGGATACGCTTAGTATTCCTAAAAGCTTCTGTGGAAGAGAGTGAAGGATGGAGATGGCAGCCAGGAAGTTTCATTAGGGCAGTTTAAATGGAGTGTAACGTGTGGAACAGCTTCCTTCTGAAGCTAGATCAAAGCAGAGGTACTTTGCAAACAGCAAAGTAACTTGGGAACAGCTTTTTGGGCAATGTCTTGGAGACCCGGAACTACACATCCCAGTGAATGCTTAGCTTGACTGTCTCTTTTTGTGACCTCTAAGTGGTGGTTTGGTGGTTGTGGTTTTTTGTTTTTTTTTTTTTTTTTTTTGCCTGGACATGGGCATAACGTTGCCCAAATAGAACTGTTGTAGCTTCTAGGGTATCTTCGTGTGTCGTCCCAGCCAAGAGAGGCTTAAATGAAGGCTCAGTGGAGGAGAGGGTGTTCAGTGCATCAGCAAGGAAGGACGTAGTACTTGATCCACTTGTGTGTAAGCTCCAGGTCTGGACACAGAACCAGATGTAAAAAAATAAGGAGTATCTCTGGAGTGGGAGAGAGATTGTGTGTGATTTTAGCGCTTTGTGCACTATGCTTAGTGCTTACCTAACCTTCTGCGTTCATAGTAAGCAGATCACACCAAGGAAGTTTATAGCAAACAAGAAACAGGATTTAAGTGCCTGTAGATTGTGCTCGTTGCTGCACAGGTGTGCCTAGAAATACTGTGGGGCGGCTTGGTAAGGTGACCTGTGGGTGTTCCATCTCTAGCACTGTATCAGGTATTGCCTGTCATAATGGCTTTATAACAGCTTTTCTCCCGGAAGCTAGTGATGCTTATGGGACATACTTAATTCTGTGGGTGGATCTTAAAAGGGAGGATGTTGCCTGGAGGGAAGTGTTCAGCCTATGAAATGGTTCATTGTTTTTCTGCAATCTGTGGCTCCTGAGGCACTCCATTTTTTGTTTTCCTTATTTCTCCTCAGGTGGGCCCCTACCCATGAATTCATGATGTCATTTCAGTTAAGAGTATATTTTTAATTGCTGCTATTGGAGTCCAGATAGTTAAACATGACTGCCCGTCTTCTTAAAAATCCAGCTAACCCCTTCAATCTTTCAGGGTTGAAATAATGATGTTCTAAGCCTTGTATGTCTTCTGAGGATAAGAACTTATTTTAATTTAAAAACATTTATTTCCCTGTATTGTCTGCTACACAAACGTGGATGGTGTAGTAGGCTAGTGGGATCAAAGGACTGGGATGCAGATGCAGGTGCTGGAATCCCTTCTGTAACTATTAGGAAATTTTCATTTTGCAAGGCATGTGTTTTCTGAAATGTGTATTACCATGCCATAATTATCTGTCTTTATGACGTGAACTTAGGTTTTAAAGCCTATCTGTCAAACTAGAGAGGCCAGGTTCTTTTTTTTTGCTTTTCTTTTTCTTCTTTCTTGTTTCCCCTCCCAAATGAGCTTGGGGATTCTTCAAAAAACATTTTAATTCCTGAGGAGAAAGTTACAACTCCTAAGCTGAGACGGATACTATAGAATCTGTTGAACACTTGTTTGAAATACCTTTTAATTTTTTCTTTAGCGGAATTGCATACCACTTAGCCATTATGTCAAACGCCTATGAGATCTCTTGGTTACAGCAGTAGGAAGGGGGGATGGCTGCCATGAGCGAGCTGTTTAAAGTTGTTTTCTGTTCTTGTGGCTTTCCTTTTCTAAAACAACTGGATAGCTTCAAAGGACTTTTGTGTTGCCGTGGACACCAGGGTAGGGTGCTGGGCCACAGAGATGATCAGATATGGCAGAACGTCGATCAACAGCTATTTTCTTGGCTGGGATAAACATCATGACCTGTTGTGAAAGCAGCAGCATAGAATCTGCGCTAAGGCAGGATCTGTGCTCTGCCTGCTCGCATGTCAAACAGAGGAGTTCCCTTCCAGCTTTGGTAAAAATCCCAATATTTTGGGGTGTAACTGTACGTTCTCACCTTTCCTTCTTACAGCATGTATTTCACAACTACTTTTCCAATGAAACTGTACCTCTCTTCCTGTGATGGTAATGATAATGATAATTACGATTATTTTTATTGTATCATGCTTTGCGTCCTCAGCTGATACATCGAGGAGGTGTCTATCTGGAGGACTAGTGCCGTACTGAGGTGCCCTAGCTAACCCTAAATGAATTTGCTTGCCTTCTGGATCCAGTGCAGCCCTCTCGGGCTCTGTTCCTAGCGAGCTAATTAGCTGGGGTGTTACATCATGCTAAAGCCGTTATCTTGCTTCCAGTTCCACTGTGCTTCATTTAGCGATAGCTCACATATCTCTGCAAAACACGGCATTGTATTGTTTAGGCCTGTCCCAAAATACTTACGAGGAGAGATTTATAACAGGGTGCTCAGTTCTGCTTCCTTATTTCTTTGGTCTTTGCACAGTGGTGAAGTAGCTCCTCAGTTTGGGATGATTTCTTACATGCTGCTGAAGGCCTCTTTTTGCATGCAGGGAGCCAGTCTTGTCTTGTTTGTCTTCGTGTGCCTCACCATCAAACTTACCTTTCCACGTCCTAACCAGCCCTCGGTGCTTCGCTCACTGAAGGTAACGATTGCCCTACAGCAGCCTGCCTTTGCTTCTCTCTGTGTTTATTTAGGAGCATGGTATCTGAAGGATTATGTGAGGAGGGAGAGGGAGTTCTGTGCTTCTATTTTACCAGGAGAGGAGAATCCAAAACCTTGCCTGCTCTTTGTAGGGACATTATTTGCTTTTTCCCGCCTGCATGGTGCAATGAAATACTGCTAGCCGGTGTGCAGCAAAACTTCAGGAGCTTCCTGGCGATTGCCTTACTTCATTCAAGGACCTAGATCAGTGGATACTGGAAATGGTATGAGGAAGAACAGTCTTATGTTTTCAACCTCTTCATTTTTTGTGATCTGTGTCCGCAGTAAATAGTTAATGTAAAGCTGAAGTGGAAGGAGATTCAAAGTGCCCTAGTCCAAGTAAAAATGCAGACACTATGAGATGGTCTAATCAGGATCAGAGCTTCCCCAGTTCAAAATTTTCCAATGTGTGTTTGTTGCTTTTTTTTATTTGTTTGGGTTTTTTTTAATCATCCATTGACCTAAGAAATACAGTTATTGTAGTTAACAATACTGTTATAACATACACTGACAAAATCCAGATAACTCTAAGTTGGGCTGACACTTGATCCTTTACTCATACTATTGTTCCATAATATTTTTTCCTCCATGACATCATGAACTATGAAAGTGCCAACATTTTTTTTTGTAAACCGCCTAGCCTTTTCTTCCTTCACGCCATAACCTTTATGTTTAAAAATAACTTATCTTTCCCTGCCCCC
>NW_009204847.1:0-70278 GCF_000690835.1 Fulmarus glacialis
AAATGATTCTATGATTCTATGAATCTATATTTTTAAGAAGCAAACATGTACAAATGCAGAGATTGCAAGCATCTCAAAAGTAACTAATTCAACTCTGTTTCTTAACATTTAGAGCAGTTGGGTGTCTGCAGAGGGAGTGAACTTATTAACAGTTAGGCTAGCAGTATGTAGGTCCTAGCTGTCTACTACATGCGTTAGCCCAACAGATAATCACTGTTGCCTTACATTTTGCGTATCCTGCTTGCAGACTTTCTATTCTCACAGCGAACTTATGCAGAAAACACAAAAACAACTATCAAACTGAAAATAAAACTGTAAAATTCTGCCCTGTCCTTATGTGTTTTCAAGCTGAGGGGCAAGCCAAAACAAAACCCCTGCCTCCCTTTGAACTAAAACCTTAGAAGAGTCCTCTACTTGGACCAGAAGAGCAACATGATCAGTTATCAGAACCATTATATTAAGGTCTTAAAAACTGGGGGGGGGAGGGAGGGAGGCAGTAACTAATGAAAAATTAATAGACTAGCAAGGTCCCATGCACACAACCATCAAGCTGTCATATCCTTTAGTGGTGGCTCCATCAGTCAAAAAAAAACCCCACCACCATAAAACAAAATCCAAACCGAAAAAATCCCAACCCAAAGGCTGAAAAAGGCTGTAAGATCTGGAAATCTGATCTGTTTATATGAAAGAAATAGCTGCACAATGTCTTCATAAGCAGTAGGAGTATACATACACGAACCACTTTGTTACTTGATAGGAAAAGCAAGCAGGCAAACAAAAGAGTAATTTAGCTGATTAACAGCAAATTAATAGGTAATGAGAACAGGAATCTAGGCTCAACTGAAACCCTCATGGTAGGCAACTCGCAGTTAGCCACAAGAGAATGCAAGTGTGCCGAGGACTCTTGACAGTAATCTGGAATTCTGCTGGATAACAATAAATGGAAGAAAAAGGTACCTAATAATAATATGTCCTTGTATTAAATAAGCATACTATTTTATTATCATCAAGGCAAGTTGGAGTCTCAGTCATGGACTGAAATCTCACCAAGTCAGGCACTGTACAAACACAAAAAGAAACCCCAGACCCCACTGAACTTGCAATTTAAATGCAAGGCAAGAAAACAGGCAGACAAACAAATAAGAAACAATGACTACATTTATACCAGTGTATTAGTGCCAAGTGGATTATCTTTCTTGCTTTATCGTTACAGTAACCCCTGGAACAGTTGTGCCCTGGGTCAGTTAGCACTCTCCCATTTATTTCTAGGCAGGAGACAGGCCAAGAATAAATCCTAATAGACAGCTTCCATGCAGCCTTTCCCTTGAGGAACGCAAGAGCTTCATCATATGGAAATGCGCCGTGTTCCGTTACTTGGCCAAAGATGTCAAAGAATGGCTCTTTAATTTACTAGTACAGCAAATATAGCCAATGAGACCATATGAGATGTGTGCATTTGAAAATATAACTCTTTTGCTTGGTATCACAGGTGAAATAGAGACAAGAATCAACTTCAGTGATTCCAAAGTGTAGGTGGGGAGCTCCTGATTGTGAAGTTCATATATTGTACAGAAGGAGAAAGAACGAAGGAAGAAAGCGCTAGAGCAATGCAAAAACACACGAGCAAAGATGGGAAAACAGTTTTCAGGGGGACATTCGGAATGGACAGGAACAGGATGAAACCATGCATATTTAGTCAAAGGAAACACAGACATTTCGTAATTATTAACCTTCCTTCTGACACAATCAAGTTTTTCCTAGAAGCCATTTATTAGCACACTGATTTTAGAAAGCTCAAATACGCCAGTCTATCTACTCAAAGTTGTGCTGAAAGAAAGAAACTGGAATGGTTCCTGTGTATTACAGTAATTAAGTGCATTATTATAAGCAAAAAAAGATATCAAAGATATCAGAGAAATATTAACACAAAATATTAACCAATAATACTCAGTACCATACGATATAACCCCTATGTTTGGACTCAATATGATTTAGGATGATGAGAATGAATACACTGAATCCCTGTAACTAAGAAAAGGAAACAGAATGAACTTTTTCAGAAAATAACAGAATCAGATGCTTGTTTGTTCTTAGTTAACTCTACAATTAACTAAAATTAACTCTGAAATTAATAAAAGTGTATGTATTATTCTATAATAAGCCAATAATTAATTTACCTTTTTCTTTCACAGGCTTTCATTTTTCACCCAAAGGGAGGCAGCTTCCCCATACAGGTGGAAAAAAGCAAAAGGTTTGGATTTCAGTCCCAAGACCTAAACTCATCCTTCAATACAGTGCACAGACCATCCACAGTTATGCAACTTTACCAAACACAGTTTGGTTCGTCCTTCACAGCTCACCTTTTCCTCTAAGCTCACAGGTCAAAAGAATAACAATAAATCCTGAGTAGCAGTTCACATAACTTTTATGGTATACCAAAAATATATGCATATACAGAATACTCAACAGTAGGACAGAGTGGGGGAAAGGGTCATCCTCCGGCTATAACACCATGCCATGCCATGCTTCAGGCTAGCTAAGTTTTAACTCCAGTTCACTGCATAGCTGCATTTTAATAAGTGCTCAGCAGCTAAAATTAGGGCAAGTTTTTCAAAAGCTCTCAGCTCCCTCTTAGACCCTTAAAAAGTGTTCCACGACCCACAGCTCCCACTGCTCTTCCCGCACCTGCTACCTCCAGTGGTTTCTGTATGCAAAAAAAAATGAATGCTGAATGTTCTTGAGAATTGGTCTTTCATGGAGAAACCTAGAAAAGTCCTGGGTTTCTCTACAGGTTCAAACACTGTCACAGCTCCTGAAATTAAAGCTACGCAGTTTGTCAGGTGTTAAGTCTCTTTGAACATATGACCCTAATTCCTCAATGCTTTAGTATCCCCCTTTATGTAATGACAATGCTTATCTTACTGCTGGACAAATCACTATTAGGACAAATTCATTGCTATTTTATGAATTAGAAGTGCAGGAGAAAGGTAAGCAACAAAGAACAAACAATTAATAAAATAATAATGAACGTGAAAAATCAAGCAACACAGAAGACAGAGCACATTAATAGTAATGAAACATAATGCCTTGCCAACTGCCAGAGATGTAAGAAAGAACTGAAGATTTAACAGTTTGTGACATCCTTTTCTTCCATGTCTCTTGATAAGTCAAAATGTACATTTATTGTTTCCTTTTCAAGAAACAGATTGTTATTACATAAATTTGTACTGGAAATGGCTATCAAATATCATTACTTAAAGGGTGACAAAAAAAGATAAGCTACAGTCAGAAGTACTGTGGATTTAGCCCCAGATTTCCCCACCTTGGCCCAGAGCCTGCCAGAGGAACAACAGCAGTATTTCTAACATAGAGCAATTTCAGTGCAGGCTATGAAGAAATCGATTTTTATTTCCAGGAATCCTCTATTTCAACTGAGTAAGAAATTATGATTTCAATTATCCTTAATTTTGCTTATCTGTCCTCAGAGTTGACACAGTTTCTGGCACCGAGCTTCAACATCCCTAGCAGTAACTTAACCCTCCAGGGGAAAAGAGAAGCACTCACTCAATCTCTTTCCCCCTCCAGTTTCTTCTTTCCCATTTAAAACCCAGTCCTTCCTCCCTGCCCTTTCTTTTTTTTTTTTTCTTCAGTTTTTTTCTTTTTTCTTTTTTTTTCCCCTTTCTTACTTTCTTTTCTAGACTATTCAACCCCAGTCAATCCCACCTCTTCTCACATATCATGTTTTATAGACCCCGGTCAATCTTGCTGCTCTTCTGCGAACTCCCTCCAGCATGTTCACAACCTTTTTAAGGTAAACTAGAGAAAGGGCTTTATTAGGATTTTAAAGGAGAATTCAGCCACATATCTTCCGCGACATCCCCATTTATCCGGTTATATATCTCCGTGAAGTGTTGGATTTCTTGGCAACAGCATGATTTTTTCCTACTCATGCTCAGCTTATTTCATTTGCATATGCATGTATGCACTTTACATAATTCCATATACACAAAACAGACTTCTTACTGCCCAACGCTAATTTAACAAGCACTTATTTACAACTCCATAAGCACTGTAAATAATTTCAGCTACTCAAAAGCATTGGATATTGACAGCATTGAATAATGTTAGCACTGACCAAAATTCTGAAACTAGAGCCATTTTAGATTCTATTTTCATTAAAGTAGATCTAAATTATTGCACAAGGACTAGAAGATAAATTGGAACTAATTTCTAAGAACTAACAATCTTCCTAGCAAAGGTATTTTATTTTACACTAAGTTAAATCTCAGTCACATTTCTAAACAAATTTAGCTCTTTTTAAAACTCCGTGCCCAACTCTCCACGCGAACAGATGTTAAAATATGCTAGCAGATGTTACAGTATAACTTGACTTGCCTACACTCCAGATTTAAAATACCTCAGTGAAAAAGCTTAGCTAAAAACATTTAAAACTAGCCTCCTCTTCTCTACAGCCTTTTTCTGATGTTTTCTTTTGGTCCATTTATACACCCTGCTGCACAGGTGTGGTTTCTCTCTTACCCCACAAGCTACCTTCCTTGCCAATAATGCTACAGCACTTGGAAGAAATCACTGGGGCCGGGATTTAATTTATGCTCTCCTTCCCCCGGGAGCACCCCTAAGCACAAGCACCCAAAGCGGCACTCAAAACACCAGAGGAAGATGGAGGAAGGGGTCAGATCCTCTCCTCCTGGAGCCGAGCCAGCACCGACACATTCGTCTGCAAACCACAGCATCCCTTTCTCCTTCTGACCTCCAGGTCCTTTCCTCGAGGTCGCAACCCCCCTGCCTCACACCTGGCACATACACCAAGATCCCAGCAAGATAGGGGCAGGGGCCCCTAACACTTTCTAACCAGAAGGGTAATGTCATAAGAATGAAATGAAATTGGGTCACTCTGTTCCTCCTGGTACTGTAAGAAAGGCATTATGAATGAAAAAATCACATCTTCACTGAAAGTAACTGGAATGTCATCTCAGGAGGTTTTTTCCAAACAAGACTCCAACTCTATCATGCTCTCCTCACTCCCGATTAAATCCATTAGCAAGTATACAAAGGAGTTTTACTTAGCTTTTCACCATTTTGCTGACAATATGCGAGTATTAGGCATATTTTCAAGCCTAAATGGTGTGAACAAAATACACATTTAGGTAAATACAAACAATGCAAAATGTAAAACCATTAGCACATCTATTTACATAAAAGTACATGAGCAGTTTTCAGTACCTCCTCACATTGTTCCAATTTCCAACACTATTTTATCTTCCAGTTTCAAAGACTGAATGACAGAAGTCTAGAATATCTCTTGTATCTATCACGGGATAAAAGAAGTTACATACAACCTCGTCTGGACACAAATCTACTAGTTCTACACAAATCATTGATTTTAAACTTTAAAGAAAATATTTTTTTCTCAAACTTACTCAAAATCTAATTTGCATTCTTCATTGGATGGCGGTAGGTAGAAGCTGTTCTTAGTTTTAAAATGAGGTCTGGATTTCATTTGTAATAGTCTGGTTTATGTTATTCTAGCAAGTCTTTGAAGCGAGTACGAATGCAATTTATGCCTTCTTATAGGACTCCTTTTGCCTTGCCAGGACAGTGTTGTCATTGGAAACTCAGTCCACCTAATGTTCAACTATTATGGATTTCAGAATAAGGAGTCTCCTACAGCCTGTATTAATAATAGGATGAAAATTATTATCAGCAATCAGTAATAGCGTCCTGTAAAGGGTGCAGATTTTTTTTAAAAAGAAATTTGAGATGACCTTTTTGGAAACTGCTAAACAATTCTTTCTCTAGATTTACTCCAACATGGAAACAACTCGACATAAATCTTTGGGTCCTCTGCCGAAGAGGCAAAATCCCACTGGATTGCAAAAGACATTTATTTTTTGGAAAGAAAGTATCTCCAGTGCTTGTGAATTATTTTGTTAATAATTTTGAAGAAATACATACTAAATGGTTACAGTAAATAGCAGGGGATGTCCTAGCTAAATTAGCTTGCTTTGTATTTAAAAACATCACTTTTAGAAGGTTTTTTGTGCTCAGAAGACAGGGTAATGCAATCCTAAACAGCGTTTCTAGGAAATGCAAATGTTAAAAACTAACTTTTGCACAGTATCTACTTTATATGTCGTTTTTGGCTATTGATTTTCAATACAGTCTTACCCACTCTACCCATACCTTACATTTCTATGGGGCATCATTTTCTTTTAAACATCTCTGTAAGCTGTTTTCCATAGAAAACTTCTATTTTAGTTGTTCAATATAGAATTGAAGATAGTACATCTTTATTACTCAGTTGCTGATTGCTTTATATTGGCACTCACCAAATGTGAACATTAACTTTAAGATCTTGGTTTTTCTTGGTAAGGCTATTCAAAGTTAAAAATTTTATTTGCTATAATTCTATCTTTCTTGCTCCATTTTTATTACTTCGGCACCAGATTTCTGACTGAGCTGATATTTAGATAAGAGAGGATGGATTCCAGGCCGTCCCGGGCTTATAAACTAAAGCACTATAACTAGGGACCTGTGCAGTATCTCTCCCAAATTACAAGCAAAGCACTGAAGGAATGGTAGGTGAAATTCTGTTTGTAATGATGCTGCTAAATTGCAAAGAATGGGATTCTGACCTCGGTTACAATAGGGGCATTTTTTAATTATTTGTATCAATTTTTTAACACTAAACCCTTTTACTGTGGCATTTTTTCTTTTAAAATATTGAAGGATTTCTAAAAGATTTTCTTAGGTAATAAAATTTCCTGCCTTTCCATCTATTCTTATGAAACACTGCAGATTTTTTCAGCTACTGATGAAAATTTAATTCTAGAAGTACTTGGATACTTTACTACCAAAAATGCTTCTGCTTTCTCATTTGTATTCACATTTCCCAGCTCTTTTTCTGTACTATACCCCCAGCTTCAAAGGCTTTCCACTTCTTTTCCCATGACAAGGATTGTAAAAGTCATATCAAGATCAGGCAAAAAAACCATTAACAGCTACATCTCACAGCTATTAAATTAACAAATGTATTTCTGTAATTAATGTATTGCATACCCATACACACACATATATATACATATATACACATATATATGTGTGTGTATATAAATTCTGATTAATAACACGGTGCTAGCTTACTGACAAGTAGAGATAAGGTCTCAAGGAATGCTCAACAATGTTAACCAAGTACTGAGTTGGCAGTGGTCAGACAGGTCCCTAACATACTCCTATTTATAATTTTTATTTAAATACAGTGAGGTAGCACTGTGATACGATACAGACCAAGGCCTCCACTGTCTAAAGGGGGAGCCTAAATATCTGTCTTGGAGGTAACCAAGAACTTGATTCAGTTATCGAGAACATAAGCATTTAGCGACATTTTAAATCCTCTGGGATTCGTAACACTGAAGGTAAAAAATCCAGCCCTTAATGGTTTAACAATACAATGGGAAATTGGTCAAAAGCTGAGACCAGCGTCATGAGCCTGGAAGCAACCGTCGAAAACTTTTATTTACAAAGGACCATTATAGAGCAAATTACATCAACATATTGGTATCAGTATCAATGACTTTCAGCCTGGACTTGACTTTCACATCAATGACCTTCCAGTTTATAATGATACCCCTCACTGAATATGGGAAATCCTTTCTACTTCATAAGCAACCTCAAATTGATGCACATAAATGAAAGCAAATAACAAAGATGGAAAGGAAATGCTGTATTACAGATCGCTACTACCAACAGAGGAAGTCAAGGAAAATTACACAAATCCAAATGTCAGCATAAAACATTGTCACAAAATAAGGGAAAGACATGTGTTCTCTTAGAAAGACAGAATAGTTGAGACTGGAAGGGACCTCTGTAGGTCCCTAGTTCAAACTCCCTTGCTCAAACGCAGGGTCAGCTAGAGCAGATTGCTCAGGGCCTTCTCCATTTGGGTTTTTAGCATCTCCAAGGACGGAGACTGTACAATGTCTCTGTGTGGTATGTTCCAGTGTTTGACAACCCCCACAGTCAAAAAAGTGAGGGTTTTTTTATGTCTAAGTGGAATCTGGATTAAGATTTCAGGGGCATGATCATCATCCCTCCTTAAAAATGAGCAGAAAAGCAAGCTTCCATATTTTGAATGGAAAAGTTCATGCTTAGAAAGTTAAAACAAGCAGTTATTCAGAGGGGATAAGAGAGAAATGTTGTCGCTTTTTATATGTACACCTGGAGCTTTAGGGGATGTCAGGAGACCACAACATCAGATAAAGACAGACAGACAGGCTAGCATATGTGAATTAAAGACATGTCAGGAAACAGTGCCAGGAACTAAAAGGCAATGCAGACAAGCCGTTGGCATTTTGATTATGAACACCAGCAGAAAACTTTCAAGTTTCACACATAGATAATTAAACTAAAGAGCTAAAAGCTAATTCCAAAGACACAAAAAGCCTTGAGCTTACTGTAGTGTCACTTAAAGACAAATTAGGGTTATAAGACAGTTGGTAGGTTCTACCACAGTCTTTTCTGATGATGCTTATTTTAATCTGTTCACCATTCATGAATTTGATTAACTTCTTCAGCCAGAAGAAAGGCTTTGTTTAAAAGCACACAGAGTACTACACTTATTCCTTACTGCTGAGTGTTACCATCAGCAGATGAAGGCAAACTGAAATAAAAGATTTTAAACATACTTGTAAGCTTGGGAGCAAATTCATTTAGAAAACAAGTTAGGCAATTATCATTTCTTTCCCATATAACACTCCCTTTGCCCCATATCCTGTCCTTGTTAACAATGAACTCTGGCAGATCCTCGGTATTTTATTAAATGTAGTAAAATTTTGCGTATCTTAAGACTGAGGTGTCAGTAAGATTAGGATGCTTTATAATGCTCTTCTCAGATTGTTACAGAACTCACTTTCCATTTCAATTCATTCACAGAAAATTATTCTGCATACAGACAAAAGGATGAAGCAATGACCAAAGGAGTACAGATACCATCAAGAGAATAAACTGGAACCCTTAAATTCTGTCAGTTCTAGGTGAAAGAGGGAAGAGAATGAGAAAGAAAGTCATCAGTTGATGCTACCTGTAACCACCTCATCTAAGAATGCAAAAGGAAACATTGCAACCCAAATGTAAACAGGTATAAGACACTTCTCAGCTGGAAAAAAAAAGAAAGGTAAGGGGAAAAACAAAGGTGTATGTTCAAAAAAGAGGCAAAAGATAGAGAAAAATACAGATTTTTTTTTTTCCCCAACCATGGCCATGTGCATAATATACATAAAGGTCCTTACCTTTTTCACTGACACTTTCACTTTCTATCTCCACATCTTCACAGCTAGTATATTCTGGTGTTGATGCCCCTTCTTCCTCTGAGCTACTAACTGACATCTGCCTTTTCTTTCCGCCTCTTTTTGCTCTATGAGGCTTTGGAGGGGATGGCCGCACTGATTCCGATTGGTCAGAGCTAAGGGAATCATTCCTTAGCATGGTCTCCATTTTTTCCCGCTTTGCTTTTCGCATGAGAATAGCAGAGCTAGGATCAAGGCGGCTCTGTTTTTTAAAGGAATCGTGGTTCTTGTATTCTACGTGTTCTATAGGAACTGGACTATGCCTGGGAGTTGGTGGGCTATGATTAGTTAATTGTTTAGAAACAGAAATTCTTACATCACCTGTTCTGTCTATAGAGTACGACCTCTGAGTTTCCACAAGAGATTTTCTGTCCTGAGTTCCCTGTAATTGTGAGCGTTTTCCTAATTTATTCTCAGGTACCTCCGCTTCCTCCATTTCTGTATGTGGCAAAGCTACATCACTGTGTCTTCTCTCATGCCGTGCTTTAGAAACTTTTGCATGCATGCGCATCTGCTGTTCCTCAGGATGTGGTTTTACAGGATATCTTGCCAGATTGGGGTCACTCCTGTAACGGGTATGATACTCATCTTCCTTCCTCTGTTTTTCATCATCAGGCACATTGCCTTCCTCAAGTTTCTCTGGCAAGTCAGGGTAGTCCTGTGACTTGCCTTTCTCCAGCCTTCTACCTTCATGCCGTTCTTTACGCTCCCTGTCATCTGCTGGTCCTTCTTTCTGAAGTGAGGATTTTGGCACACGCTTACGTTCACTCTTTAAACCTTTGCCATTCTGGTCTGAAACCAATATTGTCTTCTTCCTACAATGAAAGGAGTACAATAATTTGAGGAATTGAAGCAAAATAAAAATACCTGTGTACACTGTTATGGTAAATAGATTGTAAACCAGGATAAGCTATGGCAAAACATATAAAAAGGTACTGGATCCATTAATATGAATCAAATCATATATTAATCCTTCCAGCAGTACTTTTATTTTCCAATAGCAAACAACTTCCAGAGTCCACAAAAACATAAATTACGGCTGGTCCAATTAATGTGTAAAATCACAAAGAATATTAACATGGATAAATGCAGATAAGAATAATTTACCCATGTAAGTAGGAAGACTCAGTCATCTTGGTAGTAACTGCAGCACTATGACAGAGTATTGAAGTATGTTCTCCATTTTTCTGCAGCAGTCATGAGGGTTACAGACTAACCACATATACACAATTCACTTCAAGCACCCTGACAGTATAAATATAAACACCACCAAATGGAGTATCTCCCACAATGACATTACAGAAAGAATTAATATGGATATAAAAAAATGCAAAAGAGAATATATCCAAAACCAATAATACTTGACCTAGTTTGCTTTATCTTATTAAAACTCTAAAAAGAAGTGCCCATTTCATAAGCACATAAAGAAAAGCAAATTGACTCCTTGAGCTAAATTAATGGCATTCCTTTCTCTGGTAATAAAAGAGGATGAAAAACGTAATTTATTTCTCTATACCACCAAAGCACAGAACAATGAATAATGAAGCTGCCTGAAAATCATGGTGTCTCCTCTTTCATCTTCTGCTTTGGGAGAATAAGCAAGCCGAAAAATCATAAAATCCCCTTTTACTGGATATTTTTATTTCTCTCATCATTCCAATTGTCCTTTTGTTTACCAGTTCACATATGAATCCATCGATTTTGAAGAAGGCTGAACACAGTTATACACCTGCACCAGGACAAAGTCACTAGGATTTTGTTTTAATTTTGAAGAAGGCTGAACACAGTTACACACCTGTACCAGGACAAAGTCACTAGGATTTTGTTTTGAATCTTCCCTTTCACAACTGATACGTCTTCAGATTACATATCACAGATTTTCACAGATGCATCTGACAGGCCAGGCAAAATTAGATATGATCCAAGTTAAGCTCCTGTCTCCTTTTTCTCCATCTCCTGAGTTTTTGGCAATAAATGGGACCTGAGCTTACCACAGATGTTCTCCATTCAGAACCCTTGGACTTCATTTGAAAGTCTCAGTGACAAGTAGAGAACATTATTATTGTATAATTAATATAACCATCTCACTTTTGGACAACAAAGCAGAAATAGAAAGCATATTGCTGCCCTAAAATTGTCCTTCAGCTGAGTGATGACTGCTCTGGGGGCCTTCCCAGTGCTGGGGCAAAAAAGTCAACAGAATCAGGGGAGGATACCATATAGAATCATAGAATGATAGAATCATTAAGGTTAGAAAAGACCTCTAAGATCATCAAGTCCAACCGTCAACCCAACACCACCATGCCCACTAAACCATGTCCCTAAGCGCCTCATCTACACGTCTTTTCAATACTTCCAGGGATGGTGACTCCACCACTTCCCTGGGCAGCCTGTTCCAAGGCCTGACCACTCTTTCAGTAAAGAAATTTTTCCTCATGTCCAGTCTAAACCTCCCTTGGCGCAACTTGAGGCCATTTCCTCTCGTCCTATCGCTAGTTACTTGGCAGAAGAGACCAACCCCCACCTCGCTACAACCTCCTTTCAGGTAGTTGTAGAGCGCGATGAGGTGTCCCCTCAGCCTCCTCTTCTCCAGGCTAAACAGCCCCAGTTCCCTCAGCCGCTCCTCATATGACTTGTGCTCCCGACCCTTCACCAACTTTGTTGCCCTTCTCTGGACACGCTCCAGCACCTCAATGTCCTTCTTGTAGTGAGGGGCCCAAAACTGAACACAGTATTCAAGGTGTGGCCTCACCAGTGCCGAGTACAGGGGCACAATCACCTCCCTACTCCTGCTGGCCACGCTATTTCTGATACAGAAATGTTCATGTACATCACACATATATATAACACTAACCTGAGTTTTGGTACAGTTAAACCCAGACAGACCTCACCCACGCAGTAAGTTACTGGCCACTGTTCATCATCCATTTTCAACTTCAATAGCTATGAAAAAAAATCATCAACCATTCTGGCCAAGGCAGAATCTTCTATGGCAGACTCTTGTTTTGTTGCCACAGGCTCCCTCCTCAACTGCTCTGCCGTCTACCAGGCAGCAGCCAAAAGAACAGCAACTGCTTCATCACATCAGCCTCTCTTGATTTGCTACTCCTCAACCCGTTCATCACAGTGAATTTCAGCTCAGGAATTTACTCATTTACTCACTTAAAATACAAAAGTTTGCTTCCGTTTGGCTTTAATCTTGCATACAACTTGCTCTGAATTCAAGATGGTACTATTGCTGATCTTCATGAATGTTTACTTTGCAGGTGTAAATGAGCTTTTTTAATAGTTCCTGGTTTATTATCAAAAATAATACAGTAATTGATAAAAGATAACACATAAGGATATCTGACAGAACTCCACAGGGTGGCGTTTTTGTTCATTTAGACAGGGGTCGGGGGGTGTTGTTTTTTTAAATACTAGTAAACTATTTCATCAAGTTAACGGTTTGCTCTTTGTTTAATAACTTTAAAACACCTGCCAAATTTAAAATTTAAAAGTAACCTACAATGCCATATTAAAAGTGTATACCAAAATGCATTCAAGTACATGGAAATATCCCTAAAATACAATTTTTTTTTTTTCCTCATTTCTGCTGCACATATCAAATCAGACAATGTATTTGCTAGTGAACACTTATCCTTCCCTGGTCAGTAAATCAACTTATTCTTTGTTTTTAGACAGTTCTAGACACACATAAGGGCCAGCTGACAGCCTTGTATAATATTATTGAACTAGCATTTATAATTGTGAGGCTTTATCAAGACATTACCTCTCTCTTGGAGGTTCACTTCTAGACCTTGATGAAACTTGCTTTTGGTCCAGGCCCATAGCTGGCTGCGATACTTCTGCTCCTTTCCTACGGTCGGACTGCACACTGGAAGAAGAGATTTCCTGTGATGAGGCAGTTGCTGTACTTAAAGGAGTCTGTGATCTCGATCGCTCTTGAAGTCTTGCTTTCTTTTCCCTTGGTGCATCCGAGCTTCCACCGGTCGCCGTATCACTCAGTGCTCCGTCCTGGCTGGGTGAGGGCTGTGGTCCACTTCCAAAAAACCATGCTCCGGATTTCGTTAGGATTTCTTGTTGCTTTCGACATAAATTGCATACCCACATAACCTAGTTGAAGACAACAAGAAGAGTCAGTGCAGCTACCCCTCAGACCTTGAAATGCATGCTCACTATCACAGAGCAGGTACGATCTCTCGCTCTCCTCTAAACTGGTGAGGTTGGTGCTCATGACAGGACCCAGAACATGCTTCTCCAAGCAGTGACTGCACTGGCTAGAGCCAAGCATCCTACAGGCACATGCTATGCGAGCTTCTCCAAAATGTGCTGTCAATATACGTCAGTTCTACCTGTAGCAATCCCCCCTCAGCCCAGCCCTAGGCTCTCTTTTGAATAAACACCAACAACACAACCAACGCTTGTTGCTGGTGTTGATGCAGTTGTGGGGGTGGGTTGGGTTGTTTTTGCTGGTGTGGATTGCTGCCAGGATAAGCCTACCAGACTGTAAACAGGACTTGTACCTTGGGTGGTGGAGTCCTGCCCAGCCTCCACCGCCCAACCTCCACCGCCACGGAAAACTCACATGGTATTTCCCTTTAATTAATTTTTCTCATATAACATAACTCAACATTATCCTACGAATAAATTCAGCACTTACTATGCATGGTTTTAGCTACATCCACAAGAACTACTTACCAGAGATGTAAGGTAAGACCTAAAGAAACCTACTAATAGAGAACTAAATGCACCAATGAAAAAAATGCAAAAGTACCATATTTTGTATTACTTGGAAATGATCATTTACCATCTCTCTGAGTTATGGCTGTAAATAATAAATAAATAAATTAAACATGTGTCCCTGGCAATCACAATTAAGCTATGTACATAAACGGTGCTTCTTAAGATTTTTTAACTTTTTTTTTATTTCAGATACACAGATAAACAGGAGCACACACAGTAAAGCGAGACTCTATGTTTCAAGTCT
This sequence comes from Fulmarus glacialis, assembly GCF_000690835.1. Classification (NCBI taxonomy): domain Eukaryota; kingdom Metazoa; phylum Chordata; class Aves; order Procellariiformes; family Procellariidae; genus Fulmarus; species Fulmarus glacialis. The sequence goes on from NW_009204847.1 coordinate 14,356, forward strand.
ATATATAGTACAAGACAGTCTTATGTACAGGAGTAAATCACCAGAGAAAAATAAAAGGACTCTGAAGTGTGTGAATATTTAAGAAAAAATTGAGACAAAGTCAAAAGGAGTTTTGAGGCAGAAGAACAAAAAAGGCAAAATGCATGAAGAATATACAAGAGGTAGGAATTCTGTCAGAAATAAAAATAGAGAAGAGAGGAAACAAAGCTGACAGCTAATGAGGAAAATGGTGAAGAAAATCTTTTAGTTTAATGTGGAAAGAAGTAAAATATGGGTAAAATTGTAAAGTGGGTAAGAAGGATGACAAAAGTTGGAATGAAAAATATGCTTAAATTATTTTGTGTAAAAACAGGAATGATGCGACAGTCGCAAAATTATACAACACTTAAAATTAAAAGGAACAGAAAAAACAATCACTTTGGGGAAGAAATTGTAACAGGAGAAAGCTCTGGTACTGAGCTCTCTTATTGTCTGGCCTGGGGAGGAAGTGCATGGCTTACATGGTATGATGAAACTTTTAGGCATTTTACATACTTAACATAAATAAACGCCCTAGAATAGACTATCTGTTTAGGTCTGAAGACTACATCAGAACTTTCAATACCATTTCTGCACTGTTTGACCAAACCACGCTGAGAAGACGTCCAACTCTTTTCCCTGTATCTGGATTGTGCCTTTATCAAAACATGACTGTTATATTTCTTCTATTTAAGAAGGATAATAAAATACCTATTAAAATTTTAATTAATTAAAAAAAAACTTAATCAAAAGCTACAGTTATTGCAACAGTAGCATAAACATGTATTATGATAAAAACAGATAACCCCCAGTAGGATAATAGGAACAGCGACTTTGACAAAATAAATGCTAGTCCTTCAACAAAAAAATCCCTTGATTCCAAAATGTCTTATTTCTTTCATCTAGTATACCTCACAAAACAGAGATTCAGTTTATCAGACTATCTGTTCTAACAGAGTAGTTTTTTAGTCTATCTGGTTTTATTATTACAGGTATTTAAAAAACCAGCAAGACTAAAAGGAAAAAAACCCACATTTTTAAATGTCTTTATAGACTCTGACACAATTGTTAGCTCATTAGACAGCAAGAGTGTCCACACACGTGTCTGTATATAAAATCTATGTCAATGCTATAATGTCATTAATGAAAGTCATTAACGAAAAATATGTCATTGCCTGCATTTTATCAGTTCACAGGGAAAGTTGAAAAACATGTTAATAAAAAAATAAATCAGCTAGAGCTTGTTTAAAGGAAGGATAAGGAATACTAAAGTAAAATTTAAATATTCTAAATAAATTACATATGTGTGTATGTATGCAAGCACATTTAAATGTGTAAAGATAACAGACTTCATTTACAATGTAATGTATTTGATCATTTAAAATATGTATAAAGTATGTAATAAACTTCAAGAAATTACCATTAATTTACATAATCACCTTTGATACTGTAATTCATTTTATGCAAAACATTATGAGAACCAAACAAATAGGAATAGCTAATGCACAAATAGACACAGAAAAATACAGAATACAGAAAGAAGAAATACTATACATGTAAATACAAAACCATTTTCTTACAGCTGTCTTTAAACACTGCAGTTTGGACACAACACATACCAATCACCACAGATTACACATGTAGGAAATCTGCATTATACTCACATGAAAGCTACACTACCATCCCTGTTTAGGAATCTCTTCAGGACTTAATAAACGCTATGTTTGCCTTGAGATATATTCAGTCCAAAAGGAAAAATAATAAAAACTTTTCTTTAAGAGGGGAAAAAAAAACAAAACTTGAGGTGACAGAACAGTTTCAGTGACAAAACTGTATATTGAAAAACATTTTTAGAGAAGTATGTGGAGCAAGCAATTTAGCAGCATGCAGGAATTATATCCTGATTGAATATACTGGGATGTGGTCCAAACTGATCTAAACTAAAGCAGGTCTGTGTAATAACTTATCTTAACAATCCACAGATGTTAGGCAACCAAACAAATGCTCTGATGAAGGATTACAGTTCTCTAATGTGGCTTCTGGACCTCCATGTGATGCATCAGTAAAATAAGGAGTGTTAGACAATTTTACTCCGGTCTGTCACTTCAAAAATAGTTTCTGTTTACTCTTTTCTGGATGGTGAGCTCTGATGCAGTGCTACAGTAAGTCACCTAAGACATCCAGAGTCTGGTTTTTGTTGTTGGGTTTGTTTCTGGTTTATTGCATCCTTGCATAGGTCAATGCATATCCACACATGAAGCTATTAAAGAGAACCAGCAAAAGGGTGCTCCTCATTCAAAGGGTTCATATGCATGGCTCTGGAAAAATGTGCATTTTCACAGCATAGCAAAGGGTTCTGGGCTTTACTGCTACGTAACAAAAACAAAGTGGCACATAACAGGACTCAGCGGAGGTGCATCAACAGTTCCCACACAGATTCACGTGGAAACTTTACAGGCTGCGTGAAAACATGCTAGAAGGATACCGTGCTTGCCTTCATGTGGAATATGGGGTATTTCATTCAGAGAAAAAATATTCCTCAAACTTACTCTTACAGGTACTGTTGAATGCGATCCACAATGAGTAGGAACAGTATTCCTGTACTAACACAACATGAAATTCCAACTTGAAAGAGCCCATAGTAAACAATATATGCAACTATATACACAGAGAGAAAGAGCATTTTCATTTACAAAAATAAGAACACTTCTTCATGATTACATATTTCAAAACTGCATTTTAGAATGCAGAAAAAGGCTTTTTTCAAATTCAAATTTGGAGACTTCCAAACATGCACTGGGAGGCTAAAGTCACATTAGGGGGGACACAAGCTTTATACCAAATTTGTGTGACACATGCCAGGCAAACTCAGGCTAAGGTCAGAGCAAGTTCCCCAAATCCTTCACCCAAGCCCGGATTCTGAGGAGAGTCCACAAGGAGCACACTCCTTCACGCTTCATGAGTTTAGAAATGGCAAACCCACAGTTACACTGACTCCCACGCATCCCGCTTCATGTCTGTACAACAAATTAGGTAACAAGCGTTCTAATATAACAGGCCACAAGCTACTCCTTACTTAATCTTCATGCTATCCTAATTATTCCCCTTCTGAAGGGTGTATACACAACATCTTTTCAGTTTATTGCTTTTGTTAATGTTCCTTTAGCCACCTTCTTCTACGCACTTCTAGAAGACACTAGTTATTTCAGACAGATCTAATTAGGCAGACCCTCTTCTCTGCCTGAGGCACCATTAACTTCAACAGAGCTCTGCCACCATCCTACAAGTTATCTCTTGAAGTCAGAGGGAAGAAATGTTACCAATTTGCTCTTATGAAACTATTCATTCACAGAATTAAGTTAGACTATGTATCACTTAATGTTTCTGGAATAACATGAAACATGCAGCAAACCATGAAATTAGTATACAGCACTGCATTTATCTCTTTTGCTATATCAAAATGAATTCTGTAATAAAACCCAAGCTTAAGTGTCATGACGGCTTTACTCCATTAAAATATAAATAAATGAAGCTGAAAATCTACTTGAATCCTTACATTAGTCCAAAATCTAAATAAGTAAACAACTCTACCCTCCCAATGAAAATGTGCTTGTGAATCCAAGCTTTCATTAAACGTATTTTTCAAAATTTTACAGACAGCTGAGTTCATCCAATGGCTTCTGGTCACCAAAAGGGAAGGTCTTCTCCCCACCTCCCTCCTCTCTTGCTCTTCTTTCTCCCTATCCAGGTTTGTCCTCTCCCTTCTTTGTTCCCAGTTTCACCATACTGCATGTTCCCTTGTATCCCCTCCCTTGACTGTCAGGTCCTCCCAAGAGCCACTTGCATTTAAAAACATATTAGAAATTTATCTGTATTTTTAAATTCGATTCATTTTTTCTCACATCTATTTTTCTCATGGAGGGGTATGACGAGTAGTGAAATCATGTGGCCAGGAACGGAGGCAAATGTGGGGAAGAGGATGTTTTCTCTACGGCAGTGGCTCGCTGTCTCCTGTTAAACTACATCTTGAAATGACACCCATACTAGTACATTAAACTTGCACAGAAACATTTTTGAGCACTCATGCCGAATGACATGAAATAACTTGCACCTCTACTAGGATCTCTGCTTGACTTCAAAGCAAGGTGGCTGCATACAAACTGCCTCCTGGAGATAAGCCTCGGAGCACCCCAACTCCCAAACCACCAGGATAAACTGATGAGAAAGTGCTGGTGGGCAGAAGACCAAAAGCGTGCCAAGCAGCCTTCTGCTGTTTTATTACTTAGATACTCTAATGCCTAGGAACAGTCCCAGATTAGGTTTAATTTGTTAGTAAAGAAGTAGCCTAGGAGCCTAGGTTCTGCTTTTGCTGTAGCCTCTCCTCTAGATTGAAGGGTTCAAAAGGACAGTAACTCTGTCGGTTCTCTACTGTTCTGCCTCCAAGCAGGGAGAGGACTGCTTTGCCCACACTGATGTTCATCAGACATATGGGGCTCAGCCATTTCAGGACTGTGATATAAAGCCATTTTAGCACTCTGTGTTCTTCTATTCCTGTTCAGAGCAGTTTTTCTTCATAACTTAGGTTTTCAGCTTGATATTTTTATCCTGGTTTGGCAAGAAAATGAGGTTTATGCTGACAGCTGACGCGTTTCTTCCCTCTTTTCTCCCCACACCCTCCAATAGTGTTTTAACCCACTGGACAAATGCAGTAATATGCTGCACAGGCATGGAATTTTTCAAGGGATTATATTCTTAAAAGTTTCACGAAATAGGCAGTTCTATAAAATCCCTATAAATATTTCATTAGTGCAATCTTTTACTGGCATCACAGAATCTACACAGCAATTCAATCACAAGACATGTTCATAGGCAACAAGGCCCCACTGCTCCCAGAACTACATGTCATCTTAAAGTCTGTGGTGCCATTTACATGTTTGACTGAGAGGATCCAGGAGGGATGTTTAAAAGCCCTTATCAGAATTTTCCACTTGCACTAGAGAGCGCACTTCATACTCTTCCTGCTTGCCTTTCATAGTTAACTGAGATGTTAACTTTCCAAATCAGATCATATGTGTACGAATAAGGATGGGAGTAAGATGCTTAAGTTATTTCTGTCTATACAGAAATGCCTATAGGCATGGCAGGTATTTAAGTTTCCATCCAAAGAGAATCCATTTACTCTCGAGTAGACACAACAAAATAAAATCAAATCCTGTGCCTAATGATAGTGCCATTTGAGGTAAGTCAGCATATCCCACCTGGCTGCCACACGCCACTTAAGAGGGCATAAGCTTGCCACAAGAGTTATGACACATCAGCCAGCCATATGTATATGACCTACGTACTGTAGGGCATCAAAAATGGCATCAGATGCCTACTTTTAGGCAAGTGAACACACAGTTCACACATTGATCCTAATCTTATTCCTGGTCTAAGTTTCTAAACCCACAATTACAAACTGCCAATAGAAAAATGCAGAAAAGGTGCAGTGGAGCAATGATTCAAGGAGTTAACATCAAAAGGGTTTTTTATGCCAATTTTGTTGACACTGCTGCTAGCAACAGTGTTACTAGTCTTCTTCAGGTAAAAATAAAACAAAAAACAACTTTCTTCACATGCCCTTCTGCCAAAATCTCTCAGCTACAGCTGCCAATCTTTCAGAAAGCTCCCAACAACTTCCACAAAAATGAAACATTCTCTAGAATAATCCTGCAAGCAAACTAAGTGTTGGAAGTGATACATTCAGGCAACTATTAAGTTATCATACGACATAATATCTCTAAAACAGCACACAGCCAGGTTCCAGTCACCAATGTACTTCTCTGAGAATGCCTTTGGAGTCCAAGGAAGAAACAAAAATCACTAGCAGAGAAGTCTTTGTTCTTGTCTAAAAATTCACACTGGCACATTTACAAACAGTAATTTGAAATATTCTCCCCCTGCAAGTTTTTTTTCTAAATCTACTACACAAGTAAATTAATTAATACACACCACTAAAAACATACTACAAAAATTGTATTGCTTGTCTCAGTTACAGTTGTGACCTCCTAAAGCAGGACTATACCTTGGACAAATCTGTGAAACCTTGCACCTGAACTTCCTTGCAGCTCTGGTTTTAGGTCTACTACTAATTAAAATGAACCAAGTTTACAAACTTACGATTTGGAGGGAGACAGAAGAGACAATCACACCAAGAGAAAGGAGGGGTTAAAAAAATCAAAGAGACTCAGGAAGTATTAATTGTTTGGGCCGATTTGTCTGGGCTTGAGAATTTAATTTTTGGGAAAAAAGCAAACTCTCAAGAAAAGTTTATGGAGCATCAGACAGTACAGGCTTTATTTATCCACAGTTCATCATGATGAGGCTTAGACCACTTTTTTTGAAACTCAGCGATCCCAAATATCCCAATGGTTTGATTCCTCCACAGGCCCTGTATTTAAGCTTACCCCATTTAAATCCATTTTCCATATTGCTACGCTCACTCCCTCCTCACTCATCTTGTCCACTCTACCCAGTGTCACCCTCAGTATTTTCACTTCCTTGGCAGTGAAAATAGCAACAATCACAGCTTCAGAAAGCTCTGCTTTGGTTTCACTCTTTCAGTTTCTTTTTCAACTTTATTTATCTTGCCTGAATTTTCTTCAATTTCTTAATATATTTCTGATAATGTAGTAGCCATGAATTGCTAGTCACATTTTCTGTAACATCAATCTCCATTTTTCATAGACCATTAAGCTACATTAGAAATCATTATCTCATAGATCGTTTTTGTATATTCTTCTAACCTTCTTAAAAACAAAAAGTTTTGTCTAACTATTTGAACATTTGGCTGTCTTGATGAGCCACAGAAGCATCAACTGTACTCCTCTTAATCACTTCATGGTTTCCATAGTTACAGATATACATGGAACATAGAAATAGTTTTTTAAAAATGACAGAAGTCTAACAAAATAAGGTAAATGGCATGAAACAGCTTACAGTCAGGACTGATACAACATTTTAGTTGTCATTCAAAAAACAGACAGAACTCACCAGAAGCTTTCCACTCCATTTATCCACTTATACATTTACAAACTGTAGTAAAAATATACAAATGCTCAGAACAAGACTGTCTTTAATAGTGCATGCATGCGTACATCATCTCAGCATGAGCCTGCACTTCAACACCATTATTTATGTTTCTATACTATTTTCTTATGTAAATATTCTTTCATACAAACTGTGTCAAAAAAATGTAGTAGGAGAGGCAAGAGAGATTTTTTTGGTATAGGATGGAAAATAATTTATGACAAAAGAAATTGGAAAGTGTAGCTGTAGAGAAGTTGTAAAGAAGATTAGTCAAAATGGAAACACAGTTGAACTGCAGTCGAATTCCTGAAGTTAAAAAAAAAACTCATGGAAGGAAAAGTGAGTGGGTCAACTGATGGAGGTCATAGGGGACTTGATGGGCATGAACTAAATTCTGATTTCGTATTTTCAAACACAAAAAAAATAAAAATAGTGTTATGGACTCTCCATCCTTGGAGACATTCAAAACCCAACGAGACACGGGCCTGTCAACCTGATATACTTGGGCCTGCTCTGAGTAGGGATTCAGACTAGAGGATCTCCAGAGGCCCCTTCAAATCTCAACCATTCTGTGATTCTGTATAGAATAAAGCACTGAGAAATTTAAATATCTTGGCCTTATGGTTCTTCAGCTACATTAAGTATTACTATGCTTGCAATGCTTTACTGCTAGAAGGTCTACCTCTCTTTTGTCTCACTATCTACATAGGTTTCTGCCCTAAAGCAAAAAGTACATAAAATTTAAAAAGTTCTGAGTTGGAGAAGCACTGTACTGACACAAGGGACTATGGAAAGCCCACAGCATATTGACCTATTTTCTTCCAGGAGCATACAACAGTCTATAAACATAGCTACTTCCCTCAACTATCTGAGAGTTTAAGATTACTGCCACCAATGCTGGTGGAGTGACTTCGTGCTTGAAATCTTCCACTATGAGTAAGTGAGAACCAAGTTGTCTTATATTTATCATATATAAATGTACCTCCAGAGATTTCAGAGATTAAGTCTCTCTATCCTGTGTTGAAGTAAGGTGTTAACAGCTGATGGTGTTCCCTCTAGATTCGAAAGAGATTGCCTGCCTAAAACCTGTATTTGGGGTTCCCAACCTGTGAAATGCATGTCACTGCTGAGTTACTCAGGAGAACATACTGGCCTTGACAGACACTAGGATGGGATGACCAGGAGATCTGTTATGGGCGCTTCTGTCTGCAGAGACAATTCAGGAAGAGACAGTGGAGCTGAGCCTAACAGAGCACTATGCAGACATGATGCGGAAATCCAGGGGCTGTGAGGAAGAAGAGGATGATTACTGGCTCTGTAAATACGGATGGCTGGCAGTTCAGGAGTATTCCCAGTGGGAATGAGCTGAATATACAGCAGAGTGACAATCATGTTAGGACAAATATTTTTATGGATGACATAACTAGCTGCCCAGGGAACGTAAGGGAGCGTGTGCAGCACACTCAGATCTGTCAGTTCAAACAAATGCCCAAAAACACCCTGGCTGAGAGGAAAGAAAGCATATTTTTGACATATTGCAGGATAATCTCATTGCAGTGATCTCTGCTGTGCAGCTTGACAGAGGCCTTCTCTGACCACTTTGACCATCTTTCCACTTGTAGGGAATCATGCTGGATGACTATCAGCTCTGCCTACTCAGAATTTCCCCCTGTTCCCCACCAACTCGTATGCTAAGAAGTTCTGGCTGATGAGTTTTGCTTAGAGCTCTCACATCCCCGAATCCACACAAAGCCTAGAATAAGGCTGTCAGAGCCTTACAACCAGACTGTGAAATTAAGCATCTAATTTGCAAGTGATTCAGTGAGGGAGAGTGTGGCACCAAAAGTATGCTTCCTCCTGCACCTGGGCAGCCCCACACACAGGCCGGGCTCACCACCACTGCCAGGGACAGCCAGTGCCCTTGCCACTGTCCTTCTGAGGATGAGAGCAACGATGTGAAATGGTCTCTGATTGATCTGTTACAGATACTTTTTTTATATCACATACAGATACAATACTACACGCAATCCGGATAAATGGAAATGTAAGCTTAAATAAATCTTCCACAATCTGGAAATGTAAGCTTAAATAAATGCAATCATGACAAACCTCTACCAGCATGATCCTTCATGTTTCAACTTTTCTTAAGCAAGCAAGAGCAAATATTCTCAGTGAAAGAGTAAAATTTATATTATATGATTGCACATTACTTTCATATTATTAATATTTAGTTTTCAGATTAAAAAAAAAAAATCACCATGGTGGAAATACAGCTAGACAGAACTTTTCACACTTGGGGGATGTTAAGTATCATATGGTACCTATTTATAAATGAGTATTTTGCAACAGTTAGTACTGCCCAGTAAGGGTTTTGATAAAGCACCAAGTAGGATTATGCCCTATACATGTTATACATATTCATGATTCACAATCTATCCCAGACTCACCCTTAAGTTTGTAGCTTTCTTCACACAATTAAAAATACTTAAGCTTGATTTTTTGTTAAGCATGTAAATGCATGGAATGCTTATAATTACAGAAGGCATATTCTTCCCACTTTGATATTATCACTGCAACTTAAATGTTTATAACAGCTATTTTTAAAACAAACACACGCTTTCTTCGTGCAACATTCTGCCTTACACAGAGCAGCAACCTGCCCTCCTTTTCTGAAAAAGCTGCCAGACTATCCTGAGAAACCACAACATACCATACAAGTTGGCTCAACATCTTATCTGCAGTTACTCCCTGGATGACAAAGTTTTTTGACTTTTTGGTTTTTTTACATTTCATCTTTGTTGATCCTACCTTCTGAGATGTCCATGGTCCTTTCTCTTAATTCTCCCACCTCTCGCTCCAGGTGCAGAGTCTGAGGCTAAGTTGATTAAGTCTGTGCTATCTGTGCTATCAAGCTCGAGCACAAAGGAATCTCAGTAAATCTGGGATGGAAGATTTGAGGAAGGGGAAGAGAGAATATCAGTGTTCTACAACAAAGTTGAGTAGATATCTAAGATTTAAAAAAAAAAAAACAAAAAAACCTGGGGAAAACAATGTATTTCTGGTAAGGAAAAGTGTAGATTTTTAGGAGAGTAAAGACTACAGGGTGACTGAGAAAGGGATAAACAAGTGTCAGTTTGAATATGGAAGATTTAAAAGATAAGGAAAAGGAAAATGGGGCAGGAAAATGCAGTAGGAGTTTCGTGCCAGCGTAAGAATATTATACATTTTTTAACTGATTTAAACAGCGCACTGTTGACAGCCAATTCACAGACCATCCCTGGTATCAGTTTCAGAAGTCTACTGTCCTGAATTTACAATACTGCTGGCAGACCACGCAGGGAAAGACGAGAGTTTCAATAAGGTAAGAAGATGTAAAGCAGATGTAATGCAGAATATTACAATTGGGAAATTCAAACCGTAACGATATTTCATTATCCGATGAAGCTACTGTTACAAAAACAGGTTCAAAAATTGAGATCAGAACTTTGCTAGATGATGAGACAATCATTCTGATCTTCTGCACTTACCTGCATATTCACAGATATCTAATGAGGCTTTGTATTTCCTAAACAAATAAAAGGTATATAGTGCAGTGATGACTTAAGAGTATGGGGAAAGAGGCAACAGTTAAGGATATCCTGCCTCTTTATTATCAGAAATAGAGGGATGCATACTCCATAGTGGTACAAATATAGGGACCATGAGCCCTCAGTCCACATTTATACATTGGTGAAGACTTTTTGTGCTCACATGTACAGTCTGTTCAACAGAAGCAAGCAATCTTTTTAGCCAGGTAACTGATTTGTATGTCACAGGTTTCTGTGTGTATCAGGAGCTAGAAGAAATTTAATGGCCAGCTAGATCCCTCTTAAATGCTCACTCCCCAGGCACTTGCACCTTATATAGAGGAAGGAGACCCGTGTCAGCAACTAAGGAGAGAACTTCCTTATTTCCTGCTGGGTAGAAGGTAGCCTTCCATAGCAACAGCTTCCAGAGCTGGTGGGGTCCATCTACTGTTGCCTAAACTTGAATCACCTTTCCTGCATACAGATGTTAGCTGTATTTAATGTTCAGTATTCAGGCATATTTGAAGTAGCTGAACACTAAACACAACCACAGGGTTTGCAGGAAGCAGGAGTATTTCTGATCATGTGGCACCTCTGGAAAAAAAAAACTTTCAGATGCACCAGCCTTTTGCCAGGTCCAAAAAGCTTGACCATCTTTTGAACTGAAAAGATCATTTTGACCAGCCCATCTGATAATCTTTCTATGCACACTACCGTTCCTCTCAGTTTTTATTTGATCTCGTGAATCCATCTTTGAACTTCTTTCATTTTTTAATTCAGATTACGTAATATAGTCGCCAGAATCATACCAGCCAAACAAATCAACTTTGGTTATTTAAATCCAAAACAGACATAATAAACAAATCAGACAATTCCACCCTCATCCATAGCCACGGGGTTTTATGAAAGGTTTTCTAGAAGGTTTTATTTCAGTAATATCTGTTGTTTCTAGAATGAGAGTTTAATCATTCATTTGTATTTCTCTCTAGTTTACAATTAATTTTAACTCTATACTGAAATACTTCAATCAGGTCAGTAGACTACATATTAATAAGGTTAGCACTGTGCTACTCTGGTTGTCTCTGTAAGTTTTAGATGATTATACTAAAACCAGCGGTTTATCCCAGCTTAAATACGACTGGTTTACTGGAGGTCAGACTCTTCTGGCCCTGTTGTCTTTAATAACTTTCTCTTAACCACTTCAGGTCTTTATTGTCTCTAGGCAAAAGAATACAGGGTAAGAGGGAAGACTTGTGGGATGAGGTGGCCAAGAAGAAAGAACGTCCAAGAGGACATGGACAAACAGGTAGAAAGGTTCAAAGTAGGATGAAGAGAAAAGTTAAAGAGGCAACAACAAGTGGAGGAGAAAATCTCAGACAGAGGCAATAGGGAGAAAGTAGGACAAATACCAGGAATTAAGAGGAAACAAGTGTGCTGGAAAGGCAACAAAATTGGGTTGTCTTGTTGTCACATATCAAAGATTATTGCATTTGGAACAGAGATGATGCACGGACAAATAAAACTTACTTCAGAGGAAACTCTACTTCCTTTCCTCAGTTTGGGTTTTTTTCTTTGGGCTTGGGATTTTTTCTTCAGGTTTGGGATTTTTTCTTCAGAAAAGAAAGCAGGCATTTGGGGATTCAGGGTTATCTTTCTCTTAAGAAAAATGCTTTTTGGCAACCTTTACATCTCTTCAGGCAAAATCAGCATCAGACATTAACAAGCCTACACACACGTGTGCACTGCGACAAACCACCTAAGAAATGAGCTTACTAGGACTCTCAGTACACAGCAGAAAACTGTGGCAGATTGAATGCGAGACACTAAAGCTCTAAATGGAAACAAAGCACATCCAGCAGCTTTTGTGATAATCATGCGGCATTGCAATCTTTTATTTGCAAATCCTTTACTTTTTTTTTTTTGTGTCCTGCCTATTTTAAGGAAACAAGTACTGTTCTGAAGTTTAACATTCAACCACTAGAAGAAACTTTTTGTTTTCCCTGAGCACCAGTGATAAGAGTATTGCTAGCCTGATAAGCATTTGCTGCTTGCAGAATATGACAGAACTGAAAGGTTTAAGATCTGCACTGAACATCACGCTTTGCATAAGTCAGACTATAGTACCAAGTTTTTTGTATGATTTTAATGGCTGTCTTTCAAATTAAATCAAAGCAGAAGCGACTCTTCAGTTTCTAAATCTACATAGGTTTACTTATCCTCCATAAGAAATATTACTATATATAGGGATTTAAGCATTTTGTTTGAAAGAGTATGCCATGTCACTTGGTGTGCAAGCACAAGGAGCTTTTCTTTTTGAAACTTTTACGGTATTTGCTATACTTAGTCACCCCAAAGAGTTTACAAGATAGAAGCCTAAAAGTTGCTGTATAGTACATTAGTCTTGAACACTGCTCTCTTTCCTTGCTCTTTGAAGCACAGGAATCATAAGTTCTTTGCACTTGTTTAATACAATACTGTGTGACATTTAAATTGGAAAAGGAAATTACTGGGCAGCTAAAGTTAGCCATCCAGAAAGCTACTGGACATAAAGAACGCAAAAAGATTAAGAGAGTACATACCTTTCAGTTATTCAGTAAGATAAACTGCTAAGAAATAGTAATTACGGTTCAAATATATGCTGGGCAGGTTATATACATAAAAGGACAGAAAAATTAAACCAAGAATAGAAGCAAGGAGGAAACGGTCATTTCTCAGCCAGTAAACATTGTAGTAGTTAAATTTATAACATAGATATGGCCAAAAAATAGAGTTCTTAGTCGGCTATGAATAGCTCTAAAATAAAACACTAAAACGCAGATTGCTACCAAACAAATTGAAGGCCTTAACCAAGCGAAAGGGTAGACAGCACAATATGTGAGACAAGTTTTGAGAAAATGGCCAACTTACAAGCAATACAACGTGTTGTACATCAGGAAGCTCTTCTTGCCATAATTCAGCACTTCCAAAAAAGTGGCTTTGAAAAGCAAATGTTAAAGCAGTTAAACCCCAAATCTGATCCCTTTGGGGCTAAAATAGAGAGACAGTCATTTTACATTGATGATAGTTTAGAATTAGCTCTGTGATCATCATTTAACTCATTTTCATCTTTGTATACTTGGCGTTTATAAAGTTGTTTTTGCATTATTCTAATTTATTAAACAAGGTGTAATGTAACAGTGGGATGCTAAGTGCAGCATTATTATCTATTAAATTATTATTTAATTATGAATTAGCTTATAATGGAAATAAAGTCTGTAAGCAACACTGCCTCAAAACTTGCCATAATATAGTTTCAAAATTTGCAGGTAATCAGAAAAATAATCAAAAGTTGAGAACAAAATGAAAAATGAAAGCAACCTATAAGGATGTTGACAACCTGTGTGCCACTGACTGTATAAATGATCTACCTTTAAAAAAGGAGAGAAAATAAAAGAAGGAAAGTTTCAAAAATCTACATGCTTTACACTGAAAACAAGCTATTGTTTCATGCATCAAATCGAACTATTAAATCCAGTCAGTTCACTGAAAAGAGCAGTAACTACAGATATTTATGGTCAAAGAAAAGAAAGTAATTAAGCAGAACATGGTGACCTAATCCCATGACAGTCAGAGTGACAAAAAGAAGTGGCTAAGAAAGAAAGAGAAAATAGTATGAGGACTAAAAAGGACAGACCGTGCAAGCCAGCCTCCCTCAGGTTGCATTAGCACTGCCAGGGAGATGGTTGAAGATGTGCTGGGTGCAGGTGCCCAGGCGCTGGCAGGGGGCTGCAGGGCGGCCTCTGTGAGGAGAGGCCAGGGCTGCCCCGTGCCGGACACGGCCGGTTCCAACCGGCTCCAACCGACCCCCCGCAGGGCATGGCTGAGCCCAGCACTCAAGATGGTGGCGATTCTGGGACAGCGTGTGTAAGAAAGGGCAAAAGCATGACACAGGCAGTGAGGAGTGAGGAAAAAAGTGTGAGAAACAGCACTGTGAGCACTGAGGTGAGAGAATGAGGAGGGAAGGAGCTGCTCCAATCACCCAAGCAGAGAATCCCCTGCAGCCTGGGGAGAAGACCGTGCTGGAGCAGGTTTTCCTGACAGGAACTGCGGCCCCTGGAGAATCCACATGGGAACAGATTCTTTTCCTGAAGGACTGCAGCCCACGGAGGACCCCAAGCTGGAGCGGGGGAACAGCATGAGGAAGGAAGGAGCAGCAGAGAGCTGTTATGGACTGACCTCAACCCCCACTCCCCATTCCCTTGCGCCACTCACTCAGCGGGAGGAGGCAGAGTCTGGGATGAAGGGGTGGGGCGGGGAGGTGGTTTAGGCTTTGTCTTTTTTTCTCACCATCTAACTCTATTTTAGTTGGCAATAAATTAAATTAATCTTCCCCAAGTTGAGTCTGTTCTGCCCTTGACGGAAATTGGTGAACCAACTCCCTGGTTTTATGTCAACGCATGAGCTCCCCCTGTCCTGTGGAGGCATCTAGCAGCCAGTCAAAGTCAACCCACCACAGAAGCTTCTCTAACAAGACCTTCAAAATGAAGAAATGCAGCTGATTGGCATAAATCCTGTCTTTGTGAAACAAACTGCGTAACAACTTTACAAATGACTGGAAGCCCAGCTACAGTCTTTGGAGTCTTAACAGTCTCTCCCAGTCTTCAGTGGGAGAAAAAAAAAAAAAACTGGATGCATTTCAGATGCAGCTTGGATGGATTTAACAGCCTCCTTAATCAAACTTAACTCAGTCATTAACTTCCATATCAAGAGACTTATGAAACAAGTTACTTCTCACGTAATTACAGTCGCTGAAGTATTCATTTCTATTTATCATTGGGTCTTGCTATCTGTCAAGCTTTCAGCTCTCTTCCCAATGGGTAACTTGGGAATTTAAGTCAGGAGTCTGGAGAGAACTGTACCTAACAGTTTGCAACACATGTTGAGACTCCACAAAGCTTTTCCTACAGTAACTTTTGATAGTATGTACCTCTGGCATTACAGAAAGAGCACGGTTTCTGAGAAACACATAATATATTAGCTAAGCCTGCCTGAATCTTCTGTAGCTTGAAGCATTAGGCTTGCTCCTTAGTTTTGACTTGGGAGAGACAGCCTGCATGGCTTATAGCACCTCTCTTTTGTATCCCAAATCTGTCAGTCAGCTTCTTTTTACGAAAACAAGCAGTTTCTCCTAAATCAACCAGACCACCTTAGATTTTCTCCAATCACCATCGTAGCCTCAAGAAGACTAAAACATTCTAGCCTAAATTAATCTAGTTAAGGAACTCTTCCCATAGCTGACCACTGATCTTTATGAAGCTGAATACTCATAGTCAGTTGAACTATGCCATTCTCATTACCTGAAGATTGTGTATAGCAAATTTTCAAGAAGAGTTTTTGAGTGTATAATTGCATGGCCATAGGGTTGAAAAAAGATTTTGGTTTTCACAGGTCTATGAATTATACTCAAGAAATGGAAAAAGAATTTTCTAACACTAATAATTTATATCCTAACTAAAATATTGAAAATTGAACTGTGGGTTAGTACAATTTCAGTAACATACAACATTTTCTTGTCAATGTTTGTCTTTAATGGGGGAAAAAAACCAAATTGAACTCTCCATAGCGGAATATATTCACAACTTTCCACACATCACAGACTGCATAAGACCATAAATACCCGCTTTGAAGAAGGTCAATTTATGTAGGAGACAAAAGGCTAAAAAAAAAAAAATCTGCTGCTATACGAATTGTCAGGTTGCCTGTAGGAGAGAGAAGGCGTAGGTTTGCACGGAAGATTCAGATCAAGTGTGTAGAGATGAATTTGTGATAAGACTAAATATAGGTTTCTGAATGTGTCTATAGGCCATCACTGGTGTTTCATTTCCTACTGTAACTAATGAAAATCTATAGTAGGATTCAACTGCCTCAACACTGGCATTCAATTCTATCTGTAATACCCTAACATATCCAAAATACGAGTGTGGAGCCGTCATGTATGACATGGGAACCACCTGAGAGCCACCCTCATCTGCAGTAGCTGCTGGAAACTACAGTAAAAGTCTGCAGTACCTTATATGACACTAGGTGCCTGTTTTGGCAAGCAGAGCCCCTAGTCAGTACAGCTGAGAAAGACTCAGAGCAGATTCAGCCTAGTTCAGGGCAAGGTGAATCACCCTGAGGCACACTAACCTCCTCCAGTAAGTATAATGAAAGCATAAACACAGTTCATATACAATGTAGGGGTTTTCATCTGGAACCGATTCCTACTAAGGTAAACGTGTTGACTTAATCTCTCTTGGACACCTCATCAGCCTTCTCTTTAGTAGTCTATAGAAGTGACCAAGAGGGCAGCTCCTCTAACATGAACAACAGGCTCTACTAAACACTCACCTGCTGGCTGATCATAAAAACGTATACTTAGGTGTATACAGCAAAGGGGTATAACCTGCAACATAGGATATTTACAGATATGCAAGAGTAAGGTTATATCTATGCTGAAAGCATAGGGGCAAAACCTAGAATAATACAGGAAGTGAATGAAATCTTCCTCCATTTAATTCCCTACTCCACCTTGTTGCTTTTCCTGCTGCATTGCACTTACATGGGCAAGAAGTTGTCTCTGTGGTCTCTTTAACCTACCCACAAAGACAGTCAGGTCAGTCCCTGAAACAGGCAAGAAAAGCAGGTTTCTCTACAGCTAAAAGGACTGATCCAAATGATTCTAAAGGGTAAAGCTGTCAGGCTGACAAAGGTCTTCAGAGCAGTTTGCTGGATGGAACTTCAACTGCCCTCTCTCCATTTGTGGAAGCTATTTGGCCAGAGAAGTTACAGAAGAGAAAAATTAACTTCACCGATGCATGCATAGGTAAGTAATAGAATACAAGAATTTTGATCACTTACCACAGGTTGCAGAGATGCAAGTTACACTACCATGAGTAACATCCCAGCAACATATAAAGAATTCCTCCAGTCATGACAACACAAGCATCACGTACATGCTTATCTATTTAGAGAGTCCTAGCAACATCTGGCCATCTCTGCAATTAATCTGTGTTTCTCACTAATACTCAAACTTTTTACAATGTAATATCCCCAATCATTTTCCCAAAACTCACCAATACAAAGGTTTTGCTATGGGAGTCTGCTTTTTATGAGCAAGTTAATTACAAATCTAATAAATTATTGAGAAAAAAACATTTAATTGCAAAATTGTCTGTAAACCTGTTGCACATAAGTTACTTGACAGGTGTTTTAGCTGTGTGCTGGTTTCGGCTGGGATAGAGT
Organism: Fulmarus glacialis; assembly: GCF_000690835.1. Classification (NCBI taxonomy): domain Eukaryota; kingdom Metazoa; phylum Chordata; class Aves; order Procellariiformes; family Procellariidae; genus Fulmarus; species Fulmarus glacialis. The sequence goes on from NW_009204847.1 coordinate 32,271, forward strand.
TAATTTTCTTCATAGTAGCTAGTATGGGGCTATGTTTTGGATTTGTGCTGAAAACAGGGTTGATAATAGAGATATTTTTGTTATTGCTGAGCAGTGCTTACACAGAGTCAAGCCCTCTTCTGCTTCTCACACCACCCCACCAGCAAGTAGGCTGGGGGTGCACAAGAAGTTAGGGCAGGACACAGCCGGGACAGCTGACCCCAACTGACTAAAAGGATATTCCATACTGTATGACATCATGCTCAGCATATAAAGCTGGGGGAAGAAGAAGGAAGGGGGGGGACATTCGGAGTGATGGCGTTTGTCTTCCCAAGTAACTGCTACGCATGATGGAGCCCTGCTTTTCTGGAGATGGCTGAACACCTGCCTGACAATGAGAAGTAGTGAATGAATTCCTTGTTTTGCTTTGCTTGTGGCACGGCTTTTGCTTTCCCTATTAAACTGTCTTTATCTCAATCCATGAGTTTTTTCACTTTTACTCTTCCAATTCTCTCCCCCATCCCACCGGGGGGGAGTGAGCAAGCAGCTGTGTGGTCCTTAGTTGACGGCTGGCGTTAAACCACGACAAGCTGGCATAATGAAATTGCCCAGTAAGTGATTAAACTGCAGCCTAAATAACTTGCAGCTCTTTGGAAATCTCAGTCTGGATTTAAAAAATTATTAGGTTTTATCTGCTCCTTAAGGAAATGCAGGTTACATTTTGTGCAGATTTTCACTTTATCTCTTACCAGTCATTAAACAACCAGTAACAGATATTTTATACCATTTTATAATCACAGTTTTGGCGAGGGGGTTAATTTATCTTCATAGGAAGGCTGAGTTGCAAATGGGTCCCTATATTAATGGAATTTTTAAAAACCCCATAAAATATTACAGAAACTTTGTCTATAGATTTGCTTGCTTGACATACATTGTTCTATCCTCAAACTCACGTATCATATTTAATGAAATCATGTATCTCAGGTACATCTACGACAAACTATCCTAAACCCTCACTAATTGCAGCACTGGAGAGATATAGATGGAAGTATCCATCTGTTAAGTAAAATCACAAAATGCTCCAGAATGCAAAAGATATAAAAGAGAGAAAAACATAGATGGAAGTATCTTTTATCTAGGACATCGCATTGCTAAAAATACACTGAATTTTAATCCTGGATGAGGATTAACGTTATTTATAATAAAAAGAGAAAGAGAGAGCAAGAGAGAGCACAGCTCTAGTCCTCATAATTGCTTTGTTCTCTGGAAATTTTTTCTGCTATTTGTCGGTTTCTCATAATACTTACTAGGTCATAAATCTTATCAAATCTCTCTTTGCAGCAAGATGTTTTTTTAGCTCAAATCTCTCTGGTTTTAGGGTGACAAAATAGCCCCAGAATTCAGTTTGCTAAATGTAGTTCTATTTAGCATCTCCACATTATTTTGTAACTACTAAAAACAAAGAATTGTGCCTCAGCGCTGTACATAACCATGGAAATTTTAAATTAATATTAGAAGTCATATTTAGTCCAAAACCCTATATATCACGTTAAAAATCCCATCACATGAAAGAATCTTGCATGAATGAGGGCCATAATGATTCAAGCTGAAAGATACAAATTCCAAGAAGAAATAAATTGATCAAGAGAAGAATTTGTTGGGGGTAAGGGGCACTCTGGAGTGTCGAATCTGCCTGTGTTTAAGTGAGAGCACTCTCACGTGCCCGGGAGCTGGCAGCATACAACTGGTTTTGTTGTGACCACAAGGAACAGAGGTAGCCAGAGGCTGAACAAGGAGATTCAGTTCAGTTACCAAAACCTAAAGTCTTTTACAGAAGGATGGTGCGTGACAAGAAGAAATCTTCCACTTTACTGAATACTTTTAAAGAACTGTTCACAGATACCGCAGCTAGGCACAATTTGAACTGAGGGACAGGCTAGCTTGTCTCATAGCAATAAAAAAAAAGTATTTCTAGAAAACAGACCACTGCTGGAAAAACTGAAGGCATATTGCTCAGATGAAAAACACTTCCATCCTGCGCTGCCAACAGGACCAATAGCTCTGACTGAGCTCTTTGTTTGGACATCAGCAGTCAGCTCTGCTGGTGTACCATATCCCCTCAGGTGTCCCCCTGAGTAACACACTCCTTCCAGCCTCCTGAGCCTGAAGAAAGGCTAAGCATTTCCCTGGAGGTCTCCTGCATGTTTGCTATTCAGTTCTCCCTCAACAATGCTGAGGGAGAAAAAAAAGGACCGACAGTGTCTCCGGTCTGTAGGGTTAAGCTTTCATTAGAATATCAACCAGAAGAGATATCAAGGTTCATATCTTCTGGGTGAATTAGATTAAAATTCAGAAGGTTTGAAATGTTGTTTGCCCAGTATGTCTTTGCAAAGTAATCCCTTCCCTTCAGCTGTGTCCTACGTGCAGCAGTTTCCATGGCTTCCCTGAAACCACTTCTGCACAGTCACCCACTGGAGTTTTTTCCCATCCCTGTGGCTTTTTCCCATCCCTGTGGCACCTCCACACTTTCTCATTATGCTGAGGCCTCCCTGGGGAATCCTGCCAGCTCCACCCTATGCTCCTGAACAGCCCCCACCTGGGTGCACTCAGTCTCCTCTTTGATTTACTTAGATTTATTTTTTTTGCATCCCAACTGAAGCTGTGGAGGACAGAACACAAAAACAACCTCCCTTGGTTTGCCAATAGAGGGCACATTGCATATGTGGCCTTATATTCATAAATACGTGTGTGAATTTTGGATACATTTATGTGAAGAAATCAAGAAATAGCTCAAACCGATGAATATCTAGGATTCTGATTGCCAGTCGTCTCCTTGATTGACAGGCTACCTCTGACATGAACAAATGCTGGGTAAGTATCCTAGCAATCTGACACAGCACAAGTATATACATAACATGCTTGTCAACAGCAATAATGGCACTTCTACTTCATTTCTATTTTCAAAGCATTGCACAATATGAATTCATTTCCAGAGAACAGACTCACCATACAGAGGCACAGTGGGAAAGTGGGTTATATCCAGCCTCGCCCCACTCTCACGCAGGTAGAGCACAATGGCTTCCACGTTGTCCTCCACCTAACCTTGTAGATCAATAATTTCAAAAAGCTGTAAATCCATCTAATTAAATTAACTTATTCCCTAACGTTTTTATACAATAAATATGTACAAGCCAGATTTCAGAGAAGTTAGGCGTGGACAAATTAAAGTCACCTATACCATTCACGATCTCTGGATTAGCCACCTCTTTATTCCAAACTCCTGGTTTTTATACTCCAAGATGACTTCTTTACAAACTGAGATTCAGACTGGAAAGATTAGATGCAGTGCAACTGACACAGCTAAATGTTATATGAAAACACATTTTAAACTTCCCAATTTTAAACCTAATATTATGAATATACGTCTTCTACATCTTTTTTATTAACATAGTGGTTTTGCTCATTAGTTCTATATTCTACAGCAGAGAGAAAAATAGTAGTATGTTTATTATATATGGTACATAGTGGTTTAGAAATCTCTAATGATACCAATCGTTTCTGTACGGCTGACAACTAACACGTTATTCCATTACAGAAATGAAGATAAAAGAAACATAGTAAATACACAATATCTTGCAAAGAAAATTGTTGGCTTAGTTTGAAATGCAATAGGGCAAACAGTATTGAGAAGTAAATTTGATATGGCAATGCAAATGCCAGTGCAGTTTGGGATTTTAAGATACCATAAAGGTAATGGTCTGTTACTAATAGTAGTGAGATTGGACTTGCCTTGTTATCAAAAGGTAATGATAAATTCAAAGCAATTCATACAATGAATTAAAGGACTTGAAAAAGTAGTACATTGGAGAAAAATAAGACAATTAAATGTGCATAACGTACTGAAAGGACGCAAGAACAGTTCCAAATAAGTATGGTGACCTCACAGCTGAAAATGCAGCTTGCTATATATTGGTTTGCATGCATTTAAGGCTGATTTTTGCTTCCAGTAAGATTACTGGAAAGATGTGAATGAAGAACTGGAGGAGCCAGAAACAGATTCCTGGGGTGACCATGCTTTGAAAATGATCATCTATACAGACCAATGGTTCAAAACCATCTACACAGACACCCTAACAGCAGCTAACCAACCCTACTCCCCAAAACACCAGGAAGAGATATAAGCCCGAAGTATTTACTGCATAAGCCTAAATTATTTGTTATAAGTATACACCTTAGTATTTACTGAGACTGTTGATAATGAGTCAGCAATAATAATTCTCAGTACAGGAAAGACATGGACCTGTTAGAACAAGTCCAGAGAAGGGCCACAAAAATGATCAGAGGGCTGGAACACCTCTCCTATGAGGAAAGGCTCGAGAAGAGAAGACTCCGGGGAGACCTTATTGCAGCCTATCAGTACTTAAAGGGGGCGTGTAAGAAAGATGGGGATAAACTTTTTAGTTGGGCTTGTAGCAATAGGACAAGGGACAATGGTTTTAAACTAAAAGAAGGTAGATTTAGACTAGATAGAAGGGAGAAATTTTTTACAATGAGGGTGATGAAACACTGGGACAGGTTGCCCAGAGAGGTGGTAGATGCCCCATCCCTGGAAACATTCAAGGTCAGGTTGGACAGGGCTCTGAGCAACCTGACTGAGTTGAAGATGGCCCTGCCCACAGCAGGGGGGGTTGGACTAGATGACCTTTAAAGGTCCCTTCCAACCCAAACTATACTATGATTCTACGGTTTGTTTCTAAAAGGTTCCTGTAACTGAAGAAATCCCCATTAAAGAAGAAATGCTCTATTTAAAATTAGGATTTTAATCATATGTATCACTATTATTATAGCTATCTGCAAATCTTTTTGATGGCACATTCACTAGCAAAAGGGTGATCAAATACTATTAATGTATTTCCAACCTATCATAATACGTATAAGCAATGAGATGTAGAAAGAAAATTTGATTTCATGCATATGAACACATAATTGTAGCAATTTTTTAAATGGGTTGACTGTTTTGTTGTAATTTTATAAAATTACATACATATAATCTAATCTAGAATGATCAGAATTGTGTGTGATTCAAACTGCTTATGCTGTTTCCTTTTACCTTACACCAGATATGCGTACATTATCATATTAAATCTATAAGGTCATACTTGTTCATTTTCAGAACTGCAGTGCACTGAATAGACAGGGATCAGAACCTACAATAAAGTTACAGTTCATAGGATAATGTTGATTATATTAAGGTACATGAACACATGAAACAGAAAACAGGCCCTTCTCATGACTTCTTAATATTGTGTTTCACTGCTAATATTTTCTTTCTTTACCCTCTTTCTTCGTAAAATGCAATGCATAGAAGAAATCTCAGATTTCAATTGTTGGAACTTATTTCCTTTACTCTTCTTTTCAACATGTATCTGCAGTTGAAACTAATTGACTAAAAATATTTTCCTTTACACAAAACCCTCATCCCACCTCTTTACTTATAGAGATTTAGGGAATAGAGTAACAATTTTTTTACATAAAAGCAAACAAAAATATTTCTATATTTTGCATTTTCTGAAACCAGAATTATTTCTCAAATCCCTAATATCATCTTTAGAATTTTCAAATTTTCATGGATTAACAGATGCAAGAGCCCAGTCAACAGTGTTTATTACTCAATAACGTAACAAAAGTATAAAAAGGGCAATACCTGCTGACACACAAGCAAGTAGAAATTTAAGAAATAAAAAAATCAAGAAGCTACAAAATTTTATTTTACTCCCAGGATGAGGAATCAAAAATTAAGAATACACTAAAAAATGAGTTCTCTTAACCCTTTATTACTATGAAATAGCACACACTGGGGACAATAGCATCAGCCTGGGAAAAAGTGTTCTTTTGTTCAATTGAAAACACCATGTAAAACAGACATTGAAAAATTAAGATAAACTGAAAGTCTTCTCCCAGGAGACATAGTAAATAATATCAGTGTTGTAGAAGGAGTTCATACAGAACATAATTATAAGACAACTACCATGCAACACAGTAGAGCAGCCACTGTTATCAGGTATCTGTAGCATTTCTGTTTAATGCAATAAAAATGCTGGTAGCTGGTTTTGTGTGGGGTTTCTCTCCTTTAACTGATTAAACTTTTCTTATGTATTCAGCATATGTGATTTTCTTTTAAACAACAATTTTAAAAAATCACACAGCCTTGACTCACTGGAAAAAAAAATTAGTTCTTTCCCATTACTTTTAAAGTAGCCATTTAAGCAGATCTAGCTTATAAGGTGTGGAATGTCAGAACTAAATTTGCTAGTATCTTTTACTGTGAAACTACACCTTTAAAAGTAAAATAGAGTAACTTATTTTAAAAAGTGCAATAAATACATTTTTAGTGAAGTCAAATCCAAATACTAACTCAATGTGTACTTTTGGACAAAAAGAAAACCAGAAAAATCATTTCAACATTTTCGATTCTAACTTTTTAGTGAGACTGACCCAAGTCAGACAGGAAGATGTTCCTCTCTACTTCAGGACCGACAGCACTATATTCCCATCTGGGAAAGCAAGCTTTAATCACTGTGGAGTTCAGCACTGATCTCCCATGCCTCAGACAATGTCTGAGCCCCCAGGATAGACAGCATTGCTGGGAGAATCACTCGAAGGCTCTCCTGTTCCTGCTCTTCGGCTTTATACCACCAGCTTAATTGGACCAAACAGAATGTGACGTTGTTAGTGTTAAAATGATAAAAATACTACACTGAAGGAAACAAAAAGATTAAAGTTAATCCGGTCGCTTTTTTTTTTTTCCCCTTTCTCTCTGTTTGAACACTGAGCTGAAGGATTCTGTGAAATTCTGGAATGCATTTGTCCGAAGTTGTAAGTCACAGAATCATTCCCTAGCAGAACTTAAGGAACTTATAACGTGTGTAGTTACAATGAGGAAACAAGTAACAAAAATGGCATGAAAGATCCTTGACTCTTTCATTGTTCACCATGCAAGTCAAAAGATACATGGATATGCCAAGCTGTGAGGAGCAAGTTCCTCTTGGCCCTCTTGAGCGGGTTGGTTGGATCAGGTGACCTCCAGAGGTTCCCTCCAACCTCAACCATTCTGGGATTCTGTGACTGCTATGGCATACCATATTTTTTGTCACGATAAATGGGCCACATAAATAATAATTCCTCAACTGATTGAAATACCTTGAATGATTTATAGATTTCAAAGGTCAAAAAGGTATATATATGTATCTATCTATCTCCAATATATGAGATTAGGCAAGAGGAGGTGGAATAAAGCTCTTTTTGAAAAGCCTTATTGACCTTTGAGATCTTATCAATATTCAATTTTTTTTAAACACAAGTTTTTGCAATGGAAAGAATTATTACACTCAAGGGTATTGCTGACATTAACTAAAAAAAAAAAAAATTCAAAATAATTCCCACATTTTTGAATCAGTTCAATTGAAACAAAGGTACTGAAAATACAAGACTAAAAATAGGATAACATGTCCAGTAGTAACACTGCAGGGGATTAAAAGTTTGGGGTTTTTTTTATTTAGGCTCCATTATACTACATAGAGTTTCCAATATTGTTTATGTAGGGTCTCCACAGACCACTGTTAATCAGCTTGCATGCTAACAGCAAAAACAGCCATGAAAGATTCAGGAGCCCTGTATCACGGGTTAAGAAAGGAGGTTGCAGTAGCAACATTTTCTTGGTCATCAACTGTAGAATCACATGACAAGTAGTTTCAGCATTTGGCTAACAGGTAAACTAAACCTGGATAAACCAAGGAGCATAACCAAATGGTTACTGATTTAATGCTGATCTAAAGCTAGAGGGAAAAAAAAAACCAAACCAGCTGTCTAGTGACTCTTCTACAGTCCCACCATTAAAGCTCTGATCTGGTTAACTTCAGAGCGTGAGCATCAGCTGCCTGCTTTTTTTTTGTGTACAAGAAGTAACCGATCATTTTGCTAACAGGTGTTAAAGTCAAACACGTTGCTTCAACAAACTTGGTGAAGATCAAGCTAATTTTAAGGATTTAATCAAAAAATTTTAACACTCTGATTTGTTTGACAGTGAACTAACTTCCCAGAAAGCAGAGGAAAGTGCTCTACATCTTACTTGAGATAGAATTCCTCAGTTTCTTGCTGAATTTCTTTTTTTTTTTTTCTTTTTCTTCTTTTATCTGCTGGAAGCAGCAGTTCTAGGGAGCTATTACTGAAAAGTGGTGCTTCTTTCCTGATGCGTACAAACCCCAAATCTTTTAGGAAACAAATTATGTTGAATGCTACAGAGAGAGAGAGAATTTATCTGCTATCACTTTGCAATTTGCTATGTAATTTTACCTCCTTCTGATGATTTTTTCTGGTTCTACAGCTGTATTAGTCAGAACTTACATAAATTAGCCTTTTAATGGACAATTTGACATAAGAGTTCTATGAAAAGCATGTAGAAACACTCCTGACAATCCAGACACTCTGTTCTGACAATATTAACAACTTCTGTTAAAACCATTAGTACACAGCTGAATTGCACAGCATATGTGCTCAAGTTGTTAAGGCTTAAATTAGCAAGCCATTATGTAAGCAAATTTTAAGCATAATTTAAAGGAACTACATGACAAACACCCTATAAAAACACCTGACATACAATTAGGGAAATGTTTCTAAGGTGTCTTTCTCTCAGGGTATAAATCACTGATATTATACTAAAATGAAAATAATTTCAGTGAAAGCCAGAGCAGAAATGTGAATCTCTAGTATTTCAGCACTGATAATCAACATTACTTTCTGCAATCACATACTACTAAGTTCAGTGAAATCAATTCTCCTATATCTATCATGTATTTCCTCCCCGGTGTCCTTTACGTATGTAAACAGAAAAATGAGTAAGCAAACTGCTCTATTCTACACAACCGACATTTCTGGAAAACACGGGAAAATGGTGACAGAACTATTTTTCATGATTTGCTCTCAATTCTTTTCACTTGAAATTCGATCAAAAATTGTAATCCTAATGAAATCTGTAGAATGGTAAACCGATTACGAGGATAAATATATGGCTTAATCTGGAACATGGATCTTCCACTTAATTCTGTCATACAAATGTCATACAAATTTCACTTACTTCAATATACCCACAGCACCTCAGAAAATACTTTAATTTTGATTCAAAGAAACTGCATTCGCTTATTCAAGACTAGTTTTGTACCCTAAAATGTATCTTCTTTTCTCTAAGGAGAAAGAAACAGCCATAAGACTTCATGTATCAGGTGTTTACACAGGAAATGCATCTTTTTGCATTACCTAACCAAATATTAGGAAGAAGTTTTACAGAAATGATGCAAGGAAAAAACTCATATTTTTAGGTGTTTTTTGCTCTACAAGGCTGTGGTACCACTGGAGGGAAGAACAGAGCAAGCAGTGGCAGCCATGCCGTCGGGAGGACTGAGCCAGGGCTCTGCCCACTCCTTGCCAAACCATGGAGAAGCGCCAGCCGGACATTTTGCTGGCTTCTCCACTGTCCTAACAACCCCAATAGTTCGTATCAGAGGGAAGAGTGAATGGAATGAAGCAACTTAAACCCGTTACCATTTTGGCAATTAAAATGCTGGTACACGGAACAGAGCTAGAAGGATCCAGAGCAAAAGTGTAGACACTCTATAAGGAACTGGTAACATCTAGAAAACATTGTGCCTATTTAAAAGCAAGCGGTCACTCCCACCAGCTTTTCTCTAAGCACCTACATGACTTCCTTCTGAAATGCTGTCTCACATAAAATCCTGTACTAATAATATCCTGCTTTCTTTAAAAGTACATACAAATACTCAGTGAATAGGTTGCCACATTCACATAACATTGTTTCTGAATACCAAGGTAATATGAAGGAAGAAAAAGCACGTGTACTTTTTCTGTACATCATACAACTGCCAACTGTTTTCAAACTCAATGATACTACTACTAACATTATTAACACTGAACACTCTCACTGCACAACTACATTTAAGCCTGATTTGAATAACCAAACCAGCTAACAGTCCTCTTATCTGACAACACTCCCATTAAATGTGGTCTGCCTGCAACCATATGAAAGAAGAGCAGGCTCAGGTGAGAAGTATGAAGAGCTGACTAATACTCAAGGAACATGGAAGAAGTTAAGACACATATTTAGGTATGTGTTTTGACATATTAGAATAAGAAACATTGAAAGTTATGTGCTTCATTAGCCACTAGGATGTACCAGTTATTGCCAAATAATTTTCGAAGTGTACTGGAATCATTCCTTGATCCAACCGAGGATGCCTACTGACTCGCACTACAAGGAATCAGTGTTTTGGGATGCCCTTTATTATTTTAAATGAGGAGAGAAAATATTAAGTTCTACTCTATATTTTTGAAACAGTCCCTAAAATATATTTGGTACTTACTTGGAAAGGTCCAGAACAGCTTCAAAGTATTACATTATCTATACCCCATTTTAAAAATATTTAGCTAGAAGCAACAGTTGCAAGGGACCTGTTAAGGACCTAGGCTACAGCCACAAGCAACCACATCACATAAATCCTCTCCCCAACTTACCAAATTTAACCTTTAAAATTTTTCCTTATTATTAGGGTTATTTTTCCTTCCAGTAAGTCACATTAAAAAATTTCCCAAGGCTTTACTCTACTGACTGCAAAAATCTTTTTCCAAGCCAAGAACATTTATGGCCAAGTCACACCCATTCAGTCTTACGTATTGACCATCGTCTAGTTTGAAAGTTATCCTTATTGTTTAAAATTACTATAGTTCTAGATATCAATCATATTTGCTCTAGCTTTTGTCCCCCTAATCTCTCTAGTCTCTCATATGAGCAGCTCTCCATTTCTTTGATCATCTCTGTATGACTTTCTTTGTGCCTATCACAGTTTGTATTTGTTTGAACAGGTATACCTTTATAAATTAGCTAACTCTAGGCCTTTCATTTAGCTTTGGTACCATATTCATATGCATATATATATGTATTGATTGATCTAGATCTTTTTGCGCGCTTATTTGTACAGTTACTAACAAGTATAATCTGTAGTTAAGCTGTTTTAGTATTTGTAGTAACTTGACTAATCCTTTGTATAGCTGTCAAATTGATTAATGCTTAAGTATTGTTGGACTCTAAGTTGCTGCTAAACACCCTTAATCTTTAGTCATAAACCACTGCCCAGGTCTGAGACGAAGGGTAGATCCAGCCGCACCTAGGCTCCTCTCTGAGAAGGAGTCTAGAAAGCAAGGGGAGTCTACTCTGAACCTCGTGACTCAACGGGAGGGTTTTCTTATCCCTTTTTGTATTACACATAAACCGTTGTCCAAGTCTGAGACTAAGATTGGGTCCAGTCGGATCTTCTCTGAACCTCATGACTCAACGGGAGGGTCCCCCTTACCCTTTTATCCTCAGTCTCTGTACAAATCATTCCAACACAACTCTGATACGATTTTCCCCTGTGTATACTTAATCCATGTAATAAGTAATAGAGTGAACCTTGCCATCAAATTCTGCTAAGTCATGTTTCTATAAATTTCTATTAAAATCACCCTTTGCCAATACCTTTGCCAGTGATTCTTTACGCGGCCTTAAAACCACCCATTCGTGACAAAAGTCAAATTGTTAACCAAAGACATTTTTATGAAATAAAGCTTTATTATACTTTATTACCTCCTCTACTTTTTCAGCTATTAGTAATTCTCAGTTCTTAATTAATTTCTTTTATTGTCTTAATTTTGACAACAGTCTTGGGTTTCCTTGCTGGGCTATCTTTGAAGCGTATGTTCAGCTAGGGGATGGGCAGGGCCTGGGTGTTAGGATTCCTGTTCTTCCCCCCTCCCCTTTGGATGATTTCAAAATTTCAGTGCAGTTTTTTACATTAATATGTTTCCCAGTTAACTAACAACATTATAATAATAAATGATAAAAAGCATGGATTCTAACCACTTTGTCCTCCTTTGGGAAAGCATCCAAGGAAGCAGAATAAAAAGAGAAAAGAAAAAAAGAAGAGAAAAAGAATAAAATAGGCAAGTATTAATAGACAGATTTCAAAGAAATACAATTCTAATAACTCTCTACAAAGAGATAAAAACATAAAATTTCAAAAAAAAAGAAAAAGAGCTTTAAATAAAAAGATGACATTACTGCATATGTAGAAAACATGTTTTCCCACCCTAACCCACAGAAGCATAAACAATATAACAAACAAAAGTCAAGTTATAAATGAATGGACACTTTTCCATTTCTGTGATTTGAAACAGTGGGTGAAAAATAATTAAAATATATTCAATTTTCTTCTGAGTAAAGATATTAATTAAAATATGCATTTTAATTAATAGTATAACGTAACATATCAAAGTAAACTATATTTTCATAGACTTGCTCTAATGACACCACCTGCAGGTGATGCAATGTAATGCATCTATTTATATTAAAATATGAATATATGAAAAATTTTGTCCAATACACCTACATAATTTTTTCAGAATGTGAATTTATTTTAATGGACTCACAAGTACTTTAGAACTACGGAAAAATAAAGATGAAAAGCATTTTTTTCTGAGGTTTTTTTTTGGTTTACATGAAATTTCAGAAGCCCTATTCAGTTGATGTTTAGCTCAAAGAAAGTGAAAAGGCCATGCGCTCGTTCCATTGAGAACATGATTATCTGCTATAAAATTCGTGACCACTTTTAACTGAATTTGTATTGATAGAAGGAGCATTGATGCATTTCCCCTACAAATGACTGGCACCTTAAAGCCATATGAGAAAGTTATCTCATCTCATGATAGATAACAAAACCATTCATGCAATAAAAGCATATTTGTAAAATGTTTTATAACACACCACAGTCCTAGATGATCAGCCAAAAATAATCACTGGATAAGGGTCTTCCAAATACAGATCCTACCGCTCATGTACAAGTGAGTAGCCAGTTCCTTGTAAGGGACTGACTGAACAGAGGGTATATTCGGATATCCTTCAGTTTTGTGGACAGCTACTGCAGCTAACTGCATGCGGATCAGAGGGAGAAAGACTTATCTGACCTGCCTGAAAGTAGGACACCTAATCCAGATTAATCTATAGTTTTACTTTTTAAAATAAATTTAAAACAAATTAACATAATACTCTCGCTGTGGTAAGAAAAGTGGTTGGGCTTTTTTTTTAACCAAAAAAATGACTGATTATGTAAGAGAAAACTATAAATGTATATGAAGAGGTCTATAAAAAAAGAAATCTACAATGAAATAAGAGTTCAATAAAAATGTATCAATGTGGAGTTGTACCTGAGCAAAAGGGCTTCTTCTTTTATTCTATGAAAAACAAGTATGTTTTCTTCAAGCCATCCCTCAGTAGAACTATACACTATGTATTCTATTTTTTTAATTAACTCTGTGAATCCTAAGTATCTCCACAATCATTAAATACATTATTCATCTTTATAAACACCTCATAACAAACTGATGAATGAGACACTTAAGTAAAATAAGCATGAAATGCCAAACTTAAGGTGAACAATCTGCAGCGTGACAATGTCAAGGAGGCTTTTTCTTAAAGAGTACACATCAGAAAACTTACATTGTTTGATCGCAGAGAGACACGACCTCCACATCGAGCACAAAACTTGGTCCGGCAATAAGAGCATAAATGGCCACAACCATCTGCAAACTTTGTTTTATGACAGATTCCACATGTTGGAGCATCATCCTTGTGCTCTCCCTGGTAACGGCGGGCTTCTTCCCCTATCTTTCTTACTTGCTCTTTATAGCTTTCAAATTGTTGATGCAACCTCCTGCATAGATGAGAAAAAAGTTTATATAGCAAGAATAGGAGGAAATACTACTACTGTGTATTTCTTTCTTTCAATTTATAACTCTACCTAATATTCTTGGCATGTTCACAATAATAAATGTACCTTATATCAAATACACACTGCCCATGGAAGACTGTATAGGAGAATGTAAAGGAAAAAATAACAGACATATGTATCCCTATTAGGTTTACTTCAAAGCTCATGAGCAAATCATTTGACTTCACCAGAAATTGATCCAAATACAAAAAGATGGCAAAAAATGCATAGTCTTAAACAGAAGTATCTACAGAATAAAAGCAGAAATACAATTGCCTGAGCAAATTTGCATTGCTTTTTAATCATTATTTATACAGCAGGTGTAATAAAAAAAAAAAAAAATCTATCTTCAGTTACAGTGTCACACTTCTGTTTTCAAAATCTAAATCACTAACACATGTAACTTAAAGATTTCAACAGGCACTCTACAATCACACTGGCCCTACAAGAATCTGAGAACAATTTTCTATGTCAAATCTATATATTAACGATCTGTAGTATTCTCTCTTGGTGCATGTGAGAGACTACGTAAGGTTTGCTGTCCCTCATTACAGACATTTCTTCCAGCTTAGCTGTAGGGGTATATAGGAGTATTAGGAGGTATATAGACTTCTAAGATAAAGACTGGTGTTCAAAGAAGTAACACTTCTTCTCCAGCTGCCCCAAATAACCAACAGCCTGCCACTATGCCCACCAGCTGGCTAAGCGTCCTGCTACCCAAAAGACCCAGCTTCTGATCACGAGCGCAGGGAAGAGCACTAAGCCCTCTAGCCTTCACTTCTCCTTCTGTAAGTCAGGAATAATAATAATTAAATATTTAGTGATAAAATCTTTCTTATCATTATGATATTATCTCTGAGGAAAAAGATGTTCTCCTATTAGTCTCTATGAGATTTTGTTGGCAAGGATGAAGTTTCAGAGGGGAACCAGCTAAAGGTCCAGGCACTTCCAAAAAGGGCAATCCAGCTCCTCTCCTGCTCCTGGCTGCAAGCTCTTACTGCTCCTTAGGCACTGATTTTGACATTCACCAGATCCCTGTCAGTGAGCTAACCCATGGACCTGAACCAACAGAAAATTAATTCTCTTACAAAAAAAAAAAAAAAATTTGTTTTCCCATCATTTTGCTTCCTGAATCACTCTGCTCTGAGCAGGGCACTGGAGACCTGGGAGGAAGGTAGGACATGAGCTCCTGAAGCCAGAAATGAAAAGGACCAGTGGACAGCAGGATCACCCTTTTTGCAGCACTGAGCAATGAGCTCAGCTCTCATGTGAAACCCCACTCTGAAGCTTAATTAAAACGATCATATTTCAATTCTGTTAACTATCTTCCTATTCATCAAATCATACAAGAAAGAAAAATTTCTGCAGGTGCACCAGGACAGCACTGCAACTTCTGACCTTTATTTTCATGAGCTTGAGCAAACACCTCAGACGGCCTCAGTGGGAGAGTCCAGTAGGGCACATTTAACAACTCAGTCTTTTCACCATGCTATGTGGAACCTACAGGCTCCTCACCCACATTTGCAGATGTTGCTTCAAATCTACATCTCCACCGATAACATTAAAAAAATCATGAACAGATAAGTAGATCATTAATAGAAACAGGGAATCTTGAGTTTAATAAATTATAACAGTAAGTGTGTTGTCTATCGAGGTCTTGATATCATAGAATTATAGACTCCTTAAGGTTGGGAAAGACCTCTAAGATCATCAAGTCCAACCGTTAACCCAACACTACCATGCCCACTAAACCATGTCCCTAAGCACCTCATCTACACGTCTTTTAAATACCTCCGTGTATGGTGACTACCACTTCCCTGGGCAGCCTGTTCCAAGGCCTGACCACTCTTTCAGTAAAGAAATTTTTCCTAATGTCCAGTCTAAACCTCCCCTGGCACAACTTGAGGCCATTTCCTCTCGTCCTATGGCTAGATACTTGGCAGAAGAGACCAACCCCCACCTCGCTACAACCTCCTTTCACATAATGGTAGAGTGTGATGAGGTCTCCCCTCAGCCTCCTCTTCTCCAGGCTAAACAACCCCAGTTCTCTCAGCCGCTCCTCCTCCTCCCCTTCACCAGCTTCGTTGCCCTTCTCTGGACACGCTCCAGCACCTCAATGTCCTTCTTGTAGTGAGGGGCCCAAAACTGAACACAGTATTCGAGGTGCGGCCTCACCAGGGCCGAGTACAGGGGCACGATCACTCCCTACTCCTGCTGGCCACACTACTTCTGATACAGGCCAGGATGCCATTGGCCTTCTTGGCCACCTGGCCATCCTTCATCTCCACCTGCTTTGAGCTACCTAATCGCTTAAATAGCATTGAGACTCACACCATTTAAGTAATGTGTTTCTAGTGAGACAATTCTGTGTTTCTGTGGGATTTTTTGTGTGTGTGTGTGTATGTGGTGAACTTGTTGTGACTTTTAGGATATAAGTAATCAGTGTTATTTGTATGAAATGCTGTTTTGGTGAACTGGATATTTTTCCTTTAAGATTATATTCAAGCCTAGAAAATGATAATTCAACCTAACTAAGAGGAATCATGGTAAAATACACATATTCCATTTGGACAGGAATGTCACCGCTCGTAACTACATAAATCAACCAACTCCCACAGTGACCATACAGGCACATTCTAGTGAGGATGCAGCAACAGCAAAAGCTAAGAAGCCGAATAATCTATTCTCCCTCGCTACAAACATGATGCATTTATTTAATGCTTTATGCTAATGAAAAACTTGGCAGAAGTAGCAAACGGGTTTTTTTGTTTTGTTTTTATTTTTTGCTAACCTGCTTAAAAAAACTTTGCAGTATTGAATGAGAAACGTGGGTCAAAAGAATTAGGCAAAATACTCAAAAACCATAATACTTTTGCCACATTATTGCATTACACATATGATTTAACTTATCTTACAGAGCTGCTCACTTACAATGCATAAAAACAACTGAAGACATTCAGGAATTTGTATAATAACCAGCTTAAAGAACGCAATTAAAAAATTGAGAGGTCTATAGGTAAATTTCTTATTACATCAAATATACTATTAAAAAATGGAACCATGGAAACTAAATTCAGTTCTCCTCCACTACAGCAAGACTTAAAGCTCTGGATCTTTACTAATGGGGAAAGGGAAGATAACAGCAAGCACTGCACCTCTTCCTGTTCTTTTCCAATTATACAGCCTACATGTGAATTTTTTTGATCTTGTATGAAGCTTATGAAGTGTATTAATACAATGATGTTTTGCCCTTCCGTGTGCACCAAGAGGCAGATGAACGTACTAGCAACTAAGCAAAACTTAAGTCAGAGGAGATTTCATTTATTTATAAATATGTAGCACTTATTTATAGACTTGTTATTTTCTGCACCAGTGTAAGACTGGCCTTTTTACCACAAGGGATTCAAAACCAAGCGCTTATCTTGCATGTCATACTCCGCATTACTGGAGAAATCCTCACATTTTATCTACAGCAGGAAGGTTGCAGAATTCACAGAGCAGAAAGAACCTTACCCAGCCCATGGCAGGTCTGGTTCAATTACTTCTTTTGCAAAGTTTGAACCATCTTTCCCACCTTTCTGAGGAACGACAGGATCTCTGTATCTCCGGCTATTCTACAACGGCAGCAGCAAATCCCTCTCAACAGTTTTGCCTTATACAGAAGTATTATTTGCCTTATACAGAAGTATATTAAGTAAATTACTGACGGGCAATTCTGCAAAGCTTTATTTATGTCTTCATGTACTTTTTAATAAGTGTAAGCCTTGGAGGACACTCATGTCATAAGTATCTTACACACCTCAAACTTTTCAGACAGCTCACCGATATCATTAGTAGGACAGACAATGGACATTGAGGTAATCTGTAATATTGACTGACCAGAAAGTGGCATATCAAACCACACAGAAGTTATCATTTATGTTGTTGGGGTTTTTTTGAGCTGGCCCAAGATGTATATTTATACGGCTACAATCATCTCCACTAAGAAGATATTACAATTACGATCCAAGAATGTAATTTTTGATTAACAGACTATGTTATGGCTTTGTTGCTGGTTTACTTTTAAATTCCTACAGTGTATACCTATCTGAAATATCTGCATATATACACTGAAGATTAAAAAGTGACAAAATTATGCACTTGCATATGTATGCTCTGTCTGTACCGATTTTTGAAAAATGCCACAGGTTTGAGTCACCTTTATGCAGAGTTACATTTTAAATGATTTTTAAATGTAGTATGAAACTATTTTTTTTTACTTACTTAAAAATCCAGCAGATGGCACTACAGATTGCCTTTTCACTCTCCCAGCTCAACTCAGCTTATTCAAATCTCTGAATCTTTAACACCTGATTTAACATTATAAAAATATTACGCTCTGTCATGAGTTCAAGTTGGTAGAAAAAGTGCCACCTTCTAAGAGACACAGCTGTAAGTAACTATCCACCGACGGCTACCGCATATATGAAAAAAGCTCTTAGGAAAATGCAGTACTTTGCCCTGTTCACCCATGCCACGCAAACACATAATCACACAGAGCATAGACTTTTTTCTTCTTTTTTTCATAAAATCAGTGGGACTTTAACCTAAAGTTCTGTTCTTCAAAAAAAATAGTTCAAGAATGCAAACTCAGATTTGTTTCCACACATTTTCTTCTGCTGTAGGAGATGTACAAAAGACTAGTACTTCATTAACATGCTGGTAGGGTAATGTGTTTGCACAAAACAGCAAGACTTCTAGCACTCATGGACATTTAATACGGCTAGATCTAAAAACCTGTAGACAAACTTCAAGAGGCTACATTGAAGCTGTGATCTGAAAACCACTGTTCAGCAGCTCCGCAAAGCTGGAAGTACCTCAACCTCACCGGGTGCCTCGCTGCTCTGCCAGATTTGGGGGTACTCATCTCACGCAGATGTTCCCAGCGGGAGCAGCACGGCACCTAGCTTTCGTCTCAGCCCCACTAGCACCTTAGCTGGGAAAAGCTGTCAACTTGACATGGGTTTGGGGAATACACGCTTTAAACAACAA
The DNA here is from genome assembly GCF_000690835.1 of Fulmarus glacialis. Taxonomy (NCBI): domain Eukaryota; kingdom Metazoa; phylum Chordata; class Aves; order Procellariiformes; family Procellariidae; genus Fulmarus; species Fulmarus glacialis. Next base: position 51,152 of record NW_009204847.1, read on the forward strand.
AGCCAAGACAGGCAACCTTAGAAAGATGCTATGGATCGTTTTGCCTGAATAAAGGGAAACGAGGAGCTTAGGGGGAATCTAGCATGTGTTGACTGGAAGAACAGCTCAAGTTCAGTGAAGAAGTCTAGATATATTTGCTGGTTACTTCATGCATCATCACATCACATATAAATCTGTTATAAAAATTTATACCCTCTGCACAAGTAGGACAAATTAAGGTTGAATAATAAATCACATATCTAACTCTTCCAGCTCCCAAGTGCTTGACGTAGCAATGTTAATGTGTTAGCATATTTGAAGTCCAGGGTATTTTTGAATGTTTAGGGTGTGTTGCTTTTTAGCACGGATGATACCTGGTTTGGTTGTTTTGTGAAGATCAAATAACTGCTGAATGTACTCATATTGCAAAATATTGTACTTCTGAGTGAATTTGGATGTTACGTTAATATTCCTTTACTCTTGCTATTGCTGTACTTTTTTATTCAGTGTGAACTGTCATTTTAAGAGCAGGGTATAGGATTTGTCTGTAAAAAACGCTCACCGAAGGCAAGCAAGACATAGATCTGTGTAAGTTGTGAAACAGGTAGGAACCCGATTGATCAACTAATCTTTAGAGCAAAAAAAGGCCATGTTTGTGTAAGTGTAATACAAGCATTAATCAAAGGACTGCAAATGGAAAAGTTAACGGCTTCCATATCTTGAGGGTGTTGGGTTTTTCTCCTCCACAAACTGGCTGCTTCTAGCCCCTTTGCTGTTACCTACTGTCCGACCTCTCACTTTTCTGTGACTTTACTTACCACCCATTTGACCTTTCTCTATTCACATTTCCTGTAGGTCTCATCTCTCCTTCCTACACATTTTTTAAATAAATATATCACAATAATTATTATATACGACATCTATTATAGCACATTCTATATCCTATAATAAAAACAACAAATATTCCTCAAAATCTCAGATTTTACCTGGCCTGAAGGTTTCTGAAGGCTCAACGCACAACTATGGATCAACTCTATTGTTCTCTCACTTGGTCTTCACCTGCCGCCCATGACATTTTTCACCTCACCAGCAATCACCTGAATCCTGCTGGGCATCAGCCCTTTCTCCTCCACATGCCAAGATCTCTTCTTCCTCCCTGTTTTATTGGTGCAAACTCCAATTTGACCATGCTTGTAACTCACAGGTCTGTTTCTCTACCTAACATTTGTTGTCTTCTTTATAAACCAAAGTGTTTGGCTTAGATTACCAACTCCCATCATGGGTAACCTGTACATCAAACTCCATAAACTGAAATAGAGATCTCCTTGTACCTCCAGCAAACCCTAACCACCACCTCCATTCTGCTTGCCACTCAGGACCAATAACTACTCTGCTACGCTGGACTCACACCTATTTAGACCTTCACCTCAAAATGCTATACAAGCCTCAGAGATTAATTTTGCAAATTAAAAAAAAACCAAACACCAAAGTTTAGCTAATTTCATATCCGTCCAGCTTAAACATTCAGCTATCATCAGCTCATCCCTCAATTCCTTTTCTCACCATCGCAAGCCTGTCCTGCTGTTAGTCTAATCACAATCCTGCAACAAATATAATTTAATTTATTTTACCTCTCTTTGCATTCCTCCAATGAGCCCCCTTTTCTACTGCCTAAAAAACAAATGGCTTATCTTCACCTTCAAAGACTTTCACAGCCTATTTCCACCTTGCCTATCATTTCTCATTCAGTACTGAGACGCTTCTGCTGGAGTTAAACTTTCAAGCAAGAATCTTTACGGTTTTCCTCGTGTTGCCCCTAATGTGGGATAATTAGCAACAACACCATCCCATTATCTTCCTTCAAACGCTCCTTTGCCTTGATGCCTACAAGGATCCGGACAAAAATTAAGTTACTGGTATGTTAAAACTTTTACTTATCAGGCCAGACAATACAGACTCCCCTGTCTGCTCCTATTATTTTATTATTTGCTTAATACTTACAATGCAGGCTGCCCCTGTGGCAAAGACGGCCTGCCTTTCTTCGACCGTAAAAACCTCACTCACAAGGGTTATAGTCCATGACAAGTGCTTCCAGGCAATATGGTAATAATACAAATCTCCAACATGATTCAGAAACTCATGAAGTCACATTTTTTATTTCTTTTAATCATTTTAGGATTCTAGTCATTTACTTTTTGGTTTCCGACCCTCAGGCAATATACTCATACCTTCCCCACGTCCATGAGGGACAAAGTGTTTTTAATGAATGTTGGTATTTTCCTGTACACCCATGACGCTAGGAACCAGGAGCAGCATAACCATAAAGCATTTCATTATGAGACTCATGATAAAGTTCAGACTTGGCCAAGACGAAGGCTTCACTTATAGACCTCACACGGTAGTTTAGACCTGGCCTGGCCACCACCGCTGGAATTAAAAGTTGTTCACATGCAACAGATACTTTTTCCCTCTATACAAGTTATCTTAATTCCAATTCCCTCATATAATCTCTTATCGAGCACATACTACCTGGCAGCATCCTAACAAGACTCTACAGGCTGAGGCAAAAAAGTCCCACACCTTGGTCAGAAAGTCCCCCTCCTCACCACCTCGGAGCAGAGGCACACCAGCAAAGTGGCGTGGACTGCGGCTTTATTCCCGGGGCTCTTATCTGGTGCCTTTTCACCTGCAGTAACAGTCATTGTCAAGCTAACATTTTACTAAGGGCAGGTTTTCTGCAAGCATATAAATGAGCTCATTAAATAACTCGCATAAAATGTCATTTTTCAACTTCCTGGAAGTTTCCTAATGTAGGTTACTGGAAAACTTTATTATCGTATACTTCTACTTGTTTTTTAAAAATAACCACAGCCCACAAGCCCACAAGTGAAGAACTGTGAGTCAGAAATGTGCAATATCCACAACAAGGAATTTACATTCCAGCTTCCCACAGTTCCTCCGAAATGACCGTTACCCTTTCTGAGGTATAAAAGAGAAACCAGATAACTAAGCAAACAACACATAACAGTACTAAAAAAGGCATAGCTGAGGAATTCAGGAAGAAACCGTGTATGTCTTGTATTAAAAAGCACTTACACGCTGAGATATATTTAGTACTGAAGGAATCAATGCCTTCTGCGGAAAAAATAATTCACGATTATCCCTTCTTTGTTTAAAAACATACATTCTTATGTCACGGCTTTTATGAAAAATGCAAATAATTTAAATCAACAGGTTTTTTCTTTTTTTTTTAATTCTGAGTTCATAAAAATATGAAAACCGATACCATTGCTAAAAAGATGTTCCATTCTCCTCACGTGACTATTTCCACTACCTTAAGTAAGAGTAGAGCTCCTATGCTTGAAGGTAACTGTGTGCAGAAAAGCTTATGTTCCAAAAATTAAAGTCTTATTTTTCATTAAAAGTGTCAGTAGCAGGAGCGGTTTTGTAGGTTTTTTTGGAGTGAAAATTGTTACATTTAAACAGTGAAGAATTATTTGGAATTTGAAGGTTTTAACACGCCAAAAAAATTGAAGCAAGACTGAGAGGAGAGGGAGACAAGACCTTTCCACCCAGTACTGCTCCGTCCCAAGTATACCTCAGGACCTAGAGCCCTTGCACTTTTGGGAACCTCTGTGCCTCCTTACTTGGCCTTTTTAAGGAGGTATAAGCCCTTCCACCCAATTGCTGTTATGAGCTGGGATCTGGAAACACATTCTTCTAGGGCAGGGCATGAGCCTTATTCACGATGCCCCAGTTGGCTTGCACAAAAATAAGGAAGAAGACCTCCAGGTCACAGCACAAGCATGGAAAACACTGAAAGGGCAACACAAATCCAGAGTATAAGAAAAACAGATGAAAGATATGATCCATCCCTCTGAGGTGGAGAGGGACCTGTAAGTGATGGAGATTACAGCGGGATGGAAGAGTCTCCAGCTGACTGTCTTAGAGAACGAGAGCCTTGTCAGAAGAGGTCACAGCAACAGCAGTCCAGCATTTTAGACCAGCCATGATACCAGGTTTCACATAAAGCCCCTCGAGTAAGCTTGTGATGTAAGTACAAGCAAAAGAGTTAGTATTAATGACTTTGAAAATGTTAATGAGTTAAAAGAATAGAAATAGGATGGTGAGTGGGAAATGGTAGCCAGGAGCTATCCACTCCCCTATCTTCCACGGACAGGGAAAGGATATAGCCCCACTAATCTAACAATTTTTTAGTATTAGCCAAGTAAAATTTGTAATTACATTGACCACAAATAATTACACTGACCACAAATAATTGCACTGCCCAAATTCAGTAACACAAGGCTTAATAAAATATGAAGTCTCATCAGGTGAGTGAGCTTGCACATAGTTCCACACCAAAGTAATATTCATAAATGTTTGTCCCTAAGCCCATTAGAAACAGCTGTTTTAAAAACTGCAAGCCACAACCATAATCCTCAATGGTTTCTTCACTCACATCTGAACATCAAATTCAACAAAACATTCTTTTTTGAAAACACGGAAATGACAAGTTGTGGTACAACACACATTATCTTTGGTCTCCTGGAACAGAGTCCAGCATGCTTCTAACACGCAGACCGCCTCTGTGCTGTAGGGCAGCAACTGACTCGGGACCCCACTGCAGAAACCACGCTGTATTTGCTAAATGTGCAACCTTCTAACTTCTTTTAGCATCCTATTTTAACTATAGCATCTGCCCTTCCAGCTATTGTTTGAACTTCACTTACTCATCATCAGTCCCACAGGTTAGATTCTGCTCTCATCCCACCACTGCCAGCTTCCCAGGCGAGCGGACTCCTGTGCCCTAATACAGTCAATTCAGTGCTTTGCTAGAATATAAAGGTACATGAAGTGGTATCATGCAGCAAGGAGACATGTCTACCCACTTGCCTTATACTTTTACACTTCCCTGAGCAGCCCCAATAGGCCACTGTTGGTTCTCCAGCCTTAACGAGACCTGAGGAAGGGGGATGGAGCTAAACACTTTCAACACCACCACGAAACTGGGAAAACAATCATGGGAGTCAAAGAATTTAAAAAAAAAAAAAAAAAGAAGGTTAATTTGCCTTTTTTCTTTCAGTGAAATGTTTTCATTCTCTGTGTTTTCTTTATATAGCGTAACAGATGAACTGGTTTAGTACAGGTGTATGGCAGAAAGCAAAGATCCCAGAGACACCCAGCCATGCTAGTACCATTTGCGAGATTACAGGGCATGTCCTTTTACATTACTGTGTTTGCAAATACAAGTAATTTTCACACACGGTTCCTTATTTAAAAAACAAGACATAAATATGTTAGGCACAAGCTCCTTTTATAAAACCTTCCTAAAAAGACTGCTGGAAAGTTCCTTAAAGAAAGTTTCATCAAGATGCAGAAGGAACTAATTACTGTCTTCCCCAGCCAAATCAACAGCTTTGGATTTTCTCAGAGCAACATGTAACAACACCGTTCGTAAAGTAAGTGTGCTTCAACATGCTCGAGAATCTCGAGCACTGATTAGCAGGTGAGGAGGCAATGACCTCTAATGCAGAGAACAAGTACCAAATCACTCCGTGATTTTTTTTGTTGCTGATACTGAGTCCCACTGAACCAACAACTGTAAAAAAGTGGGAAAAGAATAACTGGAAGTACCAATAGAATATAACCAGTTTAAAAATAGGTATTAAAACTGTGCTATCTAATCCTGGGTGGGTTTTAGCTTTTTTTGTTTATTGTTGCTTTGCTAGCTAATAAGCAAGAAGTTTCCATCTCAAGTTTTATAACAGGCTGAAAAAAGTGGAATATTTCAGGTACTGGATCATGTTTTTTCCTTATCAACTGATTAAGTGATGTCTTTATTTTCCTTATTTACTTAAATATTACTGAATCTAACCCAGCACCACACTCTCTTCCACATGTTGTACAAAAGACACACAAAACGTGTCTCCTGAATGAGCTGACCTGTGTCAGCTCGTGATGGCATAACAATGCTTTAATGCCACTACTTCACTGAAAGAACCACAAAATGATCCTTGGAGCAGCAGCCTCTGAGCCCCATAGGAAATTTCTCCAGTAAAATACTATTTTGTGAAGTGGCTCTGCCAGCAAATGTCCCTTAAAATACATTAAATCAATGAGTAAAGAATAACTTGATTTATTTTCTCTTCAAAAACATCAGCTTCATTTCATTATGGAATACAAATATCATTTATTTAAGCTAAACTTCAACAAAATCATATTTTTGTGAACAAGCAAAACCTAATCTGTTTTCAGAGTGAAGCGAAAGAGAATTAAATGGTGTTCTCTTCAATTTATTGAATTAATTTATCGAATCACATAATATGCTGCCATGGGCATGGTTTTTTCTAAGAATGGTCATCACATCGTAACCAACCAGCCATAACATGGAGAATAACTGAAAGTCATGTAAAACAAAGTGCAAAAAGCCTGAAAGGGGAGGGGAGAGGAGGGAGCGTTACGGTAGAAAAGCTCAATTCAAGGACTGGAGAGGAGAAAAAGAAGATTAATGAAAATCTTAAGAAAGAGTTTTTAAAAGTAATAATTCACAAATTTGCACCTACACAAAACCACAAACACAGGTACCAGTATTTAGCTCTCTTATTCTGAATACAGAACCACTAACCACTAGACATATTAACGATGCAGTGCATGAGAGAAAAAATAAGAGAGAAGCCCATTTATCCAACTGAAGAATATTAATTAGTAGCATCGCTAAGTTCAGCTGGATGAACCACATAACCCAGGCAGAATTTGTCCTGATCAACCAAGCTACCTACAACAGAGACAATCCAAGCCAGCGGAGAGCAGAACAACCGCCCATCAGATGGGACCACCCGAAGTCTTAAGAGATCAGCTACCGTTTGCAGGCTTGCACTTTTAAGCTGTTAAGTCCGGTTGGAAACCCCATGCACAGCAATACCCTGGGAAGCTGGCAGAAGATGACCACAGAATTATACGGCTTCGCTATGAGTACGCAACTGTGAATTGCTATTCTTTGTCCCCATCAAGAAGCCATAGGAAACAGAGGCTTATGAGCACCTCTTCTAAAATTTAAGCTTATGAACACCTGGCAAGTCAAGATTTTTGCGTCTTAAAATACTACTGAATGAAAAATTCATCATGTCTAATACCTCAAATGCTGCCGCAGTCTCCTCTACCTCTAATTCAGTGATACAATCATTCTTCATACTACCTGTTCCCCTGCCCCCCAAATTTAATTACGTCGTGACAGTTGGTGAAGTGATTTTTTTGGTGTCGATACGTCGAGAGATTGAAATGCTGGATTAAAATGGCAGCAGCCATCACTAATGCCAACACTTACAAATCATGATCTATTTTATCTGTCAAACCAGTTTCAAAAACAGTTACTTAGTGCAACCCTAGTAAAGTTGCAATTAGCAACCAGGGAAAGAATAGACCCTGCTATACTCTGAGAATATTGGGTTTTTTACAGTCACGCAGTGGGAAAAGATGCGTAAAGACATTATGGTCTGCTACTAACAGTGCAATGCACACAAGCCAAAAAAAAAAAGAAAAAATCCCCAGTGCTGCAGTGTATCCCTTCAGTCAGCTGGCACCTGTTAAAAAGTTTGGAAAGTTGAGAGGTGTGGGTACTGGTTCAACAAAACAGGAAATTACTTTGGAGCAATGTTTATTAAAACAGCTTTCTGAAACAGTCTTTCTCACACATGCATTTGAAAAAAAAAAAATCTGAGTATTTTTGGCATCCAATGTGTTAAACAGATGATAGGTATCAGATGGCAATAGAGGGTGAGCAGCAAAAATATGACAAAGCACAGTGGTCTGTAAACAGAGCAAAGCTACTGAAATTCTAACTACCATATGGTGGTAACAAACAGGACACGTGCAAAACAGGAAAAGATCTCACAGTGAGGGGTGTGATAGGAGCCAGCAAGATGCAGAACTGAAAAAAATTACAATAGGACTGCAAGCACAACAGTGATAACGTTTCAAATTAATTATATTCAGCTGAGGCTTAGTGTGTACAGTATGTCTTCTACCTAAAAATAATTTAACAGCCTCGCTGAGAGCATCTCTAATTTATCATCCTGTTCACCTTCCTTTATAATTTCCATATTACAAGGAACAAAAAAGGCTCACACATCTATTTTAAATATACCATCAAAGTGCTTGAACACAACATAATGATTAAGCTTGTCTCCAGCATTATTTAATTCTCTTCATTCTTCTGGATGCCAAAGTAAACACAAATTAAAAGCATACGGCATTTTAGTGAATTAGAAAATTAGAAAAGGAGAACATTAACTGGTTTTATTTTATGCTCTAAGCACGGCACATGGTAAAATTAAAAATTTCAAGGCTTTTTATATTTGTGATTTATTTTATTTCCTTCTTTTAATGTACTCTGTACTGAAGTTAAATGTTCTCAAGAATACTGTTGGTGAAAGAAAACCCATAGCATGCTCTCTACATTTTTATTACCTATTTTTTCCCCAAAATATCACTGTTCATAACTGCTTTAAGAAAATTGTCTTGAGCTTGAAATTATTCTCAGTAGAAGAATGAAGCCTCTTCTGTGGTGAGCATCCTTGCTTCTTGATGCTCACTGAAATTGTACAAGCTAAGAATTAAATCACTGTTAACAAAGAATTTTTCTGCAAAACTCTCTTATCTGATGAAGTTGTTCAGTAGAAAGTATGAGCCCACAATTAGTATATACTATTTTTCCTTTGATCTAAACCTCCACAGCAAGGCCTATAGAAAACCATGACATCCAATTTCAGGTTCTCTTCTCCTTTCCTTCCTGTTTTCTATTTTTCTATTTTCTATATTTCTATTTTGTTTGATTAATTCCCAAGCTTACTGTTTATGCCCAGCCTCTTCCGAAAAGACATTCCCATAAAGAAATTTAGTCCACACAGTTCAGTACTGCTAATATATCAAAATATGGATTTTATTCCTGTAATAACGCATACTGGAAAATTGTCACACAGCAGAAGGACACTAAGAGGGATGCTTCAGTAACCACGTGCTCGTTAATCACATCTAGCAGACCCACTGGGGTTCTCTCCTGAGGAGCCATGCTAGTCATAGGTATGACTTTAAGAGAAGGAAAGCTTCTGCCAACACATTTCCCATTTAAGTCCTGACAGAAAACCCCTAGGGCTCGTTTTAAACCAATAATACCTTAAACAACAGGAGTGAATGTCCTTTGGGAAACACCGCACAAAGTCTACTAACCTGTTTTATGATTCTGCCTGCTACTCTGAAATACCCATAAATTTGGCAGAGACACATTTCTCCAAAGATTCTCCTTCGTTAATATTTTTCTGCTATTCTACAGTGGTTCTCACAACAGCTCATTAAACAACATGCACTCACAGAGCTTCAGGCTCCCTGATCATTTTTGACCGCCAGAGGAGTCCACAGGCTGGTGAGCCATCACGTGCAATAGGGTCAACCCTCCCGAAAATTTGGTCCAGTGCCACGGAAGGCTCCAGGTACAAATTTGACACTCCAGTGTAGTTGTGTCCATAGAAAAAGCACTGATAATTTTTCAAATCGGTATTTGTTCCAGAATACTTGGATCTAACCATAGCATTAGTCTCCAACCTATCATTCTCTAGCAGAAAAAGGTATTTCATTCCCCTTGGCTAGCCCTTTAGAGAGCCAAAAGCTGTAAGCATTTAGTTCCTGTCATAGTTCAGTATTTGCTTAACCCAAAAACAGATTTCCAGATGGAGCTAGATGTAAAGGAAGAATATCATTCTTCTACATCAGGATTTCTTATTGCTTGAGCCAGCAGCCTCTGCTCATCTAAGCAGAGTTGTTGTGGTTTTAATGATCACTGACTTGTGCTTCTGCCAAATTCATAGATTTTTCACAACCACACGGAACAGTCGTAGAACAGGACCACTATTTTGTAGCCTTGTTCTGCGCTATGTTTTTTAAAAGGCATTCCCTCCCTTTACTTGGGGTACATGATGTAAAATCCAAAGCTGTGTGTCAAGAGTGCTTAAGTGACATTTTTATCCAGCACATCGTACAATATTCTCTAAAAGCTGAACAGAACGACGAAGAGTGAAGCTGTATGGGTACCTAGAGTGAGATCCTTCAAAACAGAAGATGACGATTTCTTATCAGGTCTCTCCACCCAAGTGGAACAACTAAAAATTTCTTTCCTTCAGCTATAATCCGAACAGCCACCAGTGCATTTCTGAAGTAGAAGTGAAAATCTGGAGGCTTCAAGAAAATTCCTGGAGCTGGCTAACAGTACAAATACTGAGACTTTTTCTATGTTTCAAAGAAAACCACCTACCAAGCCATCTGTGCATTGCACCATGCCTTGGTCTAAAGCCAGAACAGCAAAGAGGTGAGCTGGGCCCAGAACACTGACATCATCCAACCGTGTCACTGATGTGACCTCATATCTGCCAGCTTCCCAAAAAGTAGGAAGCTAGGTACAATTTGCCAGACAAATTTGTGATGTTGAATGATGGCGCACAACAAATCTGGCTTGCTTGATGAAAGGTATTACTTTTCCCACCCGAAAACAGACACAGAATAAGTATCTCTGGGTAGCAGCAACTCTCACTTTTTCTTCCTCTTAATAAATTGCCAAGATTATCGAAATAATATCCTGGTATGTCCAATATGATGTGTATACTCAAAAAACAGGAGAGAGAAAACATCCTGCTAGGATCGCACTAGTGTGAAATGCTGTCTCTAACTCCACTTCAGGAGGACTTGACTTAGGATATGGTACACTGAAGGACAGACAGGATTTTTTTACTTCTGTGATGAGGATTGAGATGTAGGAGATTTTTTTTTGGTATAGATTATCTGCCTGTGCTCACTGCCGTTGCTACTGTAGTTCATTTATGTCACAGGTCATTAGAAGACCAAAATATATGTGAGGAAGACTGGAAGGAAGCAGAGCATTAGGAACTCAAACAATGGTGTCCCCAGATAAGAAATTTGAACCAAAATCCAGTAGATATCTTATTTTATGTCATTTTGTTAGGTCAAGTCACCTAGGGGATAATTTGGTGTTTCATATAGATTCTTCAGCAAAACTATTACACTGTTCGAAGACTGGAAAGATTACTATTTTAGCTTGGAGGCGTGTGGAAGCATGGCTTTACTTTGTATCAGTACCTAGTTGACTACCAGGGAGTTATGATTGGTGGTATGTACGACTGGTGAGTGAGAAAGAGTGGACTGCTTGCAACCATTATATTGGAAATATTATCAGCACGTACAATGAAATATATTAAAAGAGTAAGTCTAGATAAGTTGTCTTTACTACACCATAAAACATGTCAATTAGTTCCTTTAGGAAACCTGCTCCTAACTTACGACGATGTACAATATGAGCCCATTAACATCCTTGCAACATGTTGAGATCAAAAACTTCAGTTCTAGGTTTGAAAATGGCCCCTTCTGTCTTTCCGGGGGGGGAAGGGGGGAAGACCATAAAAAGAAAAGAAAAAGCAAATTATCTAAGTCCTGGAGTTCAGGAAATATGTAACATTGTGTTGATGGGATCTGAAGCTGTATAATGCATTAACTTTAAAATAAGAAGCAAGTCTTGTTCAGAGACTACTGAGAGAAGATCAGCACCTCCTAGGTGAACCACCCTCACCATTAAAAATGCATGCCCTGCTCCCAAGGACAGTCACTTCAACTCCCATCCCTCAGTGCTTATTCTGCCTTTCACCACTAGATTAAAAAGCTTTTAGTGGTGGATACTGTGTGTGTATGAAAGTGTTTACATTTTATAATCAAGTCACCTCTTGATCTCCTGTGTGATAAACTAAGCAGATTGAGATCTCTAAATCCTCCACTGCAAAGTAGTTTCTCCAGCATCTGAAACATTATTGTAGCTCTTAACTGAACCTTTTGCGACCTTTCAACAAGCTTTAAAAACATAATGCCCTAAGAATTGTGTCCCTCCTTTACTCATTTTCCAAATGCTGTATTACAAATGCCAAGGACGAACATCAGGCTTAACAGCCCAACAGCCTCTTTGGTCATCTGAATGAAGGTCATCAGCCTTTTGAATACTGGCTCTACGTCAGGAGTCTCATAAATTCACAGAATTTTCCTAATTTCCCAAGTTTAACAAAGAAAAAAAAAAGCATCAGTCAACCAGAGACTTCTGCAGCCAAGTCTTTCAGTCTTCTTCTGCACAAGTAACTAAGGCCTACTTCTTTTAAAATATTTATCCAAAGCAGGTGCTGTCTCAAGTTTTCTTTGGTTACTATCGAAGTGGGAAATGACTTCTTGTCCTCATAGGATGCAAATATACTTCTCCATTTTTTCCCATGTACAAACAGAAATACTTAGCTAATGCTCTCACTTTTTGTACATACTAGCAGTGCTAGTATGTCCACCAGAAAATGGGCCAGCATCTTCCTTAGGGTATCTTCTGTCTAAAATACATTTCCTGAACAACCTCTTACTGCCTGCAGATCTGGATTTTTTCCTCATTTCTTTGGTATCCCTTACCAACTCTCTGTACTTCATAGCTTATCATTCTAAACAGTTTGTATCTGGGTTTATAAGGAGTAAAGACAGATGAGTAAAGGCAACTGGAGCTGTATCATTCCCATGTTACTCAGGTAGATTAGCCAGCTAGAATATCACCTTCCCTGGAAGATTTTCCATATTAAACTTGACAGGGTACTGTTGAATGTAAGCAAATTAAAGTTTCAAAGTATTACATTAGTCTTTTCATCTCTGAAAAATACTAAAAATATTGCCCTGTTTTCTTCTTTGTAGTGTCTACAAAGAATTACTTAAAATCTTTCCTGCAGTTCTTAGTAAGCATGTTTGAAATTTTTAAGAGTACAAAAATTAACTTGCATTTTTATGACACCCAGGATTTACAGATGAAGAGTCCTACATGAGTATTTAATATTAATCACAATGAAAAAATGGCAATCAATTTCTTAAGAAAAAAAAAGAATTCATTCTCTTGGCCATTCAGATGTATGCTTTTCATTTGATCATTTGTACTACTGAAAACTTTTCGAATTCATAGAAAATAGCTTCTTGTCATGAAAAAAAAAAAAATCAGCTGTCCCTCCTTTAAGAAAGAAGGCTCTCACTATTCTAACGTAACAATTCTCCACCCCTCCTGTCAAAAACTCTAGCTAATGTGAATCACAGTAGAATTTAAAAAACTAAGCCTTATCTTACTTCCACAAAAAAAAAAAAAAAAGGTCAATTAATTGCAGCAAAATGCTTCTGAGTGTTGTATCCTTATTTTCTTCTACTAATGTCCCTTAGCTAAATCCCAAAGTCTTCAGTCAGGGGAAATTCCTTAGAAACAATTCTGAAATCCCTTCTTCACTCTACTTCCTATTTTTAGCTTTCAGATGTTGGCAGGTAGGAAAGTTGGTTGCTTGCAAATCCTGAATTTCAGCAGAGCTCCTTTGATTTCCTTCTTCGAGGATGCAACAGACAATTAGTATGTCCCTGCTGTCAGAAAAGTTTCTTAATTAAGTTCATGAAAAGGCTTTTGAATTCTTGACTGAAGTGGAACACTCTTGTTTATTGTTCGTGGTGTCATTGCTGCCAACGCTATGAATAGCTCTCCCACTTCTCCTTGTGCGTGCTCTTCAGCAGCAGTGAGGCATTGTGGCCACTGTCCTCGACGCTGCTATCGCGACTGGCATCACCGACAAACTCTCCATACGCCTTGCAGAGCTCACCCTGCCTCTGTTGGCATTCTCCACTGGTTTTGACCCTTCATCTTAAATCACAAATATTCAACTCCTACAAATTCCAACATGTTAGCATAAAAAAAAAAAAAAATATCCTGAGTATCTGCTGTTCAATTCCTCTCGTCATCTTCTGTGACCTGAAACGACCACTACAAAAAGCATCTAAAAAGCCTAATTCAGAAAATGGATATTTCTTTGAGCTGAAATTCTGACATTTTTATATACATTTTTAGAGCCAAAAAGTAATGTGGCATTCTGTGATTTTTTCAAATAGAAAATGAATCTCAGTTTTAACCTTCAAGTATTTATTCTGATTTCACTTAGATAGGTGTTTAGCTCTGGCAAGGATATGATTTGCATTTTATTTGTAAGGAGAGCAAAGATGGATTCACACAACAAGACACATTTAGAGTGACAAGAGTTGAGAGACAAAAGATAAAATTTCCAGCTTAAATCTTTGCAGGTGCTGAAAACAAAGGGAATAGGACATGACAATACAAATGCCGCTCTAGGAAAAAAGCAAAAAATTTAAAGTACAATTTCAGACAACTTTTGTCATGTATTCATTTTTAGTACTTGCAGAATCTTGCAAATATACTGATCTACTGTTTAATTTTCTTCTTCTCTATTTGAAAAATATTAAATGCATTAGCAGGCTTCCACTATGGCAAGCCAATATTGCTCTAGTTTACTTCCTTCCTTATTCATTAGCTGAAATGATTAAGTCAAGAGGATTAATAACTAAGAAATTTTCTGTTTCTAGATCTGACAGTGCAGCAGTCTATAATGAATTAGATCCTTCAGAGACACAGTTATTTAAAACAGTTTTTTTGAGAGTGGCGGCTGTATAAACAAACAAAATCATACCTGCTTAACACTGCATCTTAAAACCATGAGCCCCATACACACAGATGCTCCCAAATAAGAAGTCCCAAAGAGCATCTCAAATAGGTGCACTAGATGCCCACAGTCAGGCAACTGAATCCTGGCCCTAGTTACAGTCAATGGAGTCTATAGTGTGACTACCTCATACTAAAGTAGAAATCTGCTTTTGATTGCCTGAATTAGCTCCCTATTTACTCTACATTTCCGTCTTTTTTTTTTTTTTTTAATTTATTTGAGAGAATAAGCAGTTGTTCATTCTGTAAATATAATTGCAAAATTATAAAATAATATTAATTCATTTGGTAATCAGGCTTCTCAATTAGACCCAGATACTCTAGAATAAAATTTCTTTCAGGGGTGCCTCTAACACATTAACCCACTTCTAATAATTAGCCTTTTAAGCCCAGTTACCTTTCAATTGAAGCCAATGGAAATTCTGCTATTGACTTAAAAAGAGACAGGTATTTCATTGGTGGTCTCGTTTAATGGAGGTTTGGGTCATAGGCAACTGTAAAGTATTACTTCTTCCTTAATGGCGCATCATTTAAAAAGGGCAGCATAAGTCAGCTTTTAAATTGCGTGGATTCTCATTTTCACTTGCAGAGCAGGAGTAGGACCACATCTGTTGATACTTCCTCTACAATACTTAACACATAAATAGGTAACTAAATTTTGAATACTTTTGCAGTAGAATGACACAACTTAGAAAATTCTAATGAAGAGTTTAAGAAAGAGCTCAGGTGCCTAGATGATTCAAGATAATCTCTGTCCCCAACTCTACTGCCCCCAGTTCGGACTGGTGCTTTCTTGGGTTCCTTTGAACTTCAGAGCATGCAGAGGTGGCTGAACAGTTTGTAGGGCTAGAAGAAGAGATGCTCCAAAAGTTGGCTCAATCACACCATGTGTTTAATCGCCTCAACATGGTATCGCATAAAGGGGAAGAAACTGGGGGGCTGCTTGTTTTTAAGATAACAGATAAGCTTTTATAATATGTGGAGTAGATAATCATCTGACTGGAACTGAGAAAGATTTCCAGAGCTCATTTCAGTAATGACCTTAACTGGACTCCACTGACAAAGCAACTTCTTTGGTGTTATTACCCAAAACTTAGAAACCTATTTTAAAAACACCAAGGGAAGTCCTACCCAATTTGAAGTTACTTTTGTTCTGCAAATGAAAATAAGAGTCTAGGCAATAAAACTGTTGATCTTCGCTTGTTGAATTCAAATGAAAGGATGTGGGGAATGAAAGAAACATTGATGTTTTCAAGAAACCCAAATTCCATGGCCCAAAGCCACTGATAAAGTGGTCAACTCCCCATGTTAATAGCAGAACTCCCATTCTCCCTTTGGAAAATACTAGGATGAAAAGGTTGATTTACTAAAACTCGCTTTTGTAAGCTAGAAAAAATACTATACTATATTAAAGGTAAGCCACGTCTCCATATAAAACCATGACAGGTATAGAATAGTTCATTCTACGTGTCAGTTGCATATAAAGGGAAGTCCAGTGAGCATGTATTTAGGCCTTTTCACATGGAATGAAAGCAATCAAGATACCAATTACTTCAAAGACCTTAAAACAGTTAAAAAAGAAGCTAAATATTTAGCTGAAAAGAATGCTCTGCAGACATGATAATGTTTAAATATTTAATTTATTAATTTGGACTTGGGTTTGTCTTGGCTCTGCCTGAGCTGATTTAGTTTTAGCTCTGAAAGCAGTTGTCTAGCAGTCAAGGTAACTATTGTTTAAGGTTGTTTTGTTCAGCTTTAATTTATAGTAGTAATAAGCAGTTATCCTGTGTGGATTAAATTGCCTATGTGGTGTGGGAGAGTGCAGACCCAGGATGATACCAGAGGTCCCAGACTGTACACAGGAGTGACAGCTGTCAATCAGCGGTCTCTGCAGGAGTGCAACCTCATGATTCAGGAAAAAACAGCAATAAAGACAACAAAGAGGATGGAAAAACAGAGTAATTGGCGACCAACGAAAAAACAATTGACAAGACTGAGTTAAAAAAAAAAACAAACATACAAAAATAACCCATGCTGACCAAAACACCTAGGATGAGAGAGCATCAGCAGCATGCTTCCACCCAGCAAACAGCGGGGAGAAACCCCCCTCAGGAGCATCAGCTCCTCCTGGGGAAGACCTCAAGGTGCTGACAGTTTGTCATAACCTCCCTGCACCCATTCTGCTCAGGAAAAACCAAAGCTGCCAAGGGTAGGACCCTGAAGAACACTGGAAGGGCAAGCATAGCATCAGAGAAAAGAAGAGTGGTTTTGTGGCTTTTTTTCTGTGTAACAATATTACCTGTATTATATAGGTTCTTGGGTATTAATTTGGACTATAACTCCATATTATTATAACAGGATTAGTGATTTGAAGTATTAGGTTATTAAAACATTAATTGGACTAACAATACATTCTTAGTTCCATATATATGGTGTGTTCCTTTTCACCTGTAAGATTTGCAGTATAGCATCACATATGCTTCCTACGGGAACCTCAAATACAGAACTGACGGCAATTCTAGCATTTTAACTGGTATGAGAGAGACAAGGCAGAAGCCCGTTATGCCATTTTAGAAAGCCACAGGAGGAAGAAAACAAATACCCCTCTCATGCGCACACACACACACATAAAGAAGAAGGAAAAAAGGAAAACCCACACAACTAGAAGATGTCTCCAGTTTCAGCCCTGATGGACAATATTATGGAAGTGCCTTCAGGGAGAGATCTCCTCTTTTGAAAGGGAAAAGCATGGCAAGATGTTTAGACACTTAAATTGTGTCAGCACTTTTTAAAAAATCTTTTCTACACTTCAGAAAAGAAGAACCGCAGCAATAACATTTGTGCAACTGTAACCCGATCACAGTCTCTGTTACCAAATTTGTACTATTTTTCTGAAATAACCTGAATTCACGTTTATAAGCCACAAAACCACACTCAGTCTAAATATGATCTTTCTGGTTATGCTTTAATAACAATCATATGTCATGCCATCCTTCAAATTGAAAGGAATAAACCTTTTGATAGTAACTTTTAATAATAAAGGAGTGTCCTTTATCCATGTTGAAATAATTCTTCAGTCTAATATGTTTAATACGTTGAGTTAACAAAATGAAAAGATCTCTGCCGCTTTCAACTTTATAAATTCCGTGTGCTTACACTGTCTTTTAGGATGTTGTATGTGAAAATTTTATGCGACGTATGTACAGAACATATGCGTGTTCAACACATTCCAAGCACTCAATCATATAAATGAGTAAAACCATTCTGATCAGATATGGCTATATTTGTATGAACCAGACAATTACACAGTCCCCTCTTGGTATAAATGCTTTACTGTTCCCTCATTTGAGGTCTCACATATATGTACATCCTCAATAACAGAAATGCTTTGCAGATGAGCAAATTCTCTTTTTGGGATGCCAGAAAAGTAGCAATAAGTCAAGACGTAAAAACTCACAAAATACCTGATTCAGATGAGAAGGAAGACAGGGATCTCACAAATTCCTGAACTACAAAACCCAAGTATTTTCTTCTTCAAGATCTTTTGTCCTATTAATTTTCACTATGGTAGCGCGTGCTGAGGATTTAAAATTACAGTAGTTTCCTCACGTTCACATAGGATCTAGAGCGAAGACCAAGAATGCCATTTGGCATTGGTCTTACCACCACTCTTAACTGTTGCTCCAGCACAACTAGATCAAGGAATCCACAGCCTAGCAATCAGCTACCATATTTGTTCTTAACAATACAGCTAAGCATACTAAAAGCTGGAGGTGAAGAGGTGGCAGGTCTGTTCACAGTCAAGGGGAGGATGGTAAGAACAGCAGGTTTTTAGCTTGCTGCTGAGTCACACATAATACTAGTTGTGTCTTGTAGGTACAAGAAGAACAAGAAGTACCTACAAGACTAACTGTTGCACTGGATGGAGGAGGAGGGCAAAAGGACGACACAAGAGAGTTGATGAGTGAGGTTTTATTTCCTGAAACTTAGTTTGCAGTGAAAATGTTTTACTAATTTAAAGGCAAAAAAGACTGACCTAAATAGAAATGTATGTAGGAGACTTTTCTAGGATGAGGCAAGAAGCTGCACGTGATCGGCTAAATGGAGTTTAAAAGCAGGTAACTCCTGCAGCAGACTGGAACAGAATTATGCAATGGGCAAGGTGCCAAGACTTAGAAATGTAAGGAGGGACAAAAAAAAAAAAAGACATTGGTATAGAAATTGCTTTTCTTGCCTCCAGTATTACACACAGTATTAATGCCCCACTGAAAAAAAGCCAAGTAACTTCTTCCCTGTTTAATAAAACAACATTGGTAACAGTCTTTGAAAAGTTTTAATTTTTCTTTTCCATCTACATATCACTATTACCACAAACTACATGATTGGTTCGTTTTGAGGGCGCTCACAAGCCATGTGCGGGACAACCAGGGGATCAGGCCCAGCCAGCATGGGTTCATGGAAGGCAGGTCCTGCTTGACCAACCTGGTCTCCTTCTGTGTCCACATGACCCGCCTAGTGGATGAGGGAAAGG